>NC_058130.1:595213080-595360071 GCF_016433145.1 Gracilinanus agilis
GGGGGGGTGAAGGGGAAAGTAGGAGCATGAATCATGTAACCATGTTAAAAATGAATATTAATAAATGTTTAAATTTAAAACAAAAACACAAGAGGTGAACAATATGATCTTTAAAGTCACTTCCAGCTCTGATATCTATGTTTTTTAATAACTAGGGAGAAAAAAGGTACTATGGGCATTATGGTAATTTAGCTGCTCAAATGTTTATAACAATGAACATTTAAATACAACAAAGCTCTAAGTTTCACAGATCTGGGTAATCATTACTATCTGCAAATGCGAATAGACAATAGTCATGATAGGAACACATTCTTCAAAGTAGCTCAGGGTAGAACCAGGAAGTCTTCCTTCTCCACCAAAATGGAAAGTGAGGTGGAAATTTTGTCTATACCTGTTCCCTCATCATTAGGGGATTTCTAAATACTACTTAAGAACTCCCCTGCTAGTTCCAGAGTGACAATAATAAAATTCTCCTATCAGCTAACTGGTACAGTAGATAAGTATACTGGACTAAGAGTGAGGGAGACCTGAGTTCAAATCCTATCTCAGACCCTTAGTGGTGTGATGTTTGGGCAAGGTAGCTAACTTTTGTTAAGTAACTTGGGCCTTGGGTTAATTATGTGTAAAATAGAGATAAGGACATAAATTTCTCAGATTTTTTGGAGAATCCAATTAGACAATATGTATAGTGCTTATGTAATTAATCAGACTGTGAACTCCTAGAGGAAAAGAACTATCTTTTTTTGGTAACTACTGTAATTAGCATAGTGCCTATATACAGTGTTTAATAAATTATTAATTGATTGATATTATTATTAAAACCAACTGATTTACAAATATGTGATCTGACATTTGATTTACTAGGTAACAAAACAGCAGTCATAATTACCTAAAAACATTTTTATGAATATATTAGCATAAGCTAGAGATATAAGTCTTGTGCATTTGTATAATTTTCTCCTCATTAGTAAAGAGAATGACTACTTGACAATGAATTGCACACATTAAGATAATTGTTGAGAAAACTTGGGAGGAGAGACTTTGGTCTTCTAGTTTTGAGAGAGGACATAAGCACTAGGTGAATTAGTATTAAAGTGTCTCCTAAGGATTGGGTCCTGTGCTAGGTGCTGCAGATGCAAAGAAAGCCAAAAAATAAAATAAAATAAAATAAAATTATCGCTGATTTCAAAGAGTTTATAGTCTAATAAGAAAGTCAAGAGGAAAACAATTATACACAAACAAGAAAGGTAAAGGATAAAATGGGAGTAGTGGCAAAGGGAACACACTAAGATTGAGGAATAATATAAAAAAAAGCCACTTGCACCAAGGAAGATATTAACTGATACTTGAGGGAAGCTGGGAATCAGATGTGAATACAGTAAGAATTCTAGGCATGTGAGATAGACTATCTTTGAGAAAAAATCTGAAGAGAGACCAAAAAAAAATCTGGAAGGCAGCCAAAGAGGAGATTTCCTGTCTACTTACCCTCAACATATCCTTGTTTTCCCCTTGGATAAGATTGGAAACTCAGCTAAGATACTTCATTCACAGTAGGACAGTCCATGTATTGACTGATATACTGCAATCTGTAAAATTTCTCTGATTTATATTTGCTACCTGCTTGAATAAACTAATTTAACAATTTCACTATTTGCGATGGCATTTTGTACAATTAACCTTAGGATATATGCTTGGAGTACTTTTGCCTCTTTAAGAGACAACAACACAAGAAAGTAGCTTGAACTTAAAAATAATTTACCCTGAGCTAACAATATTTAGGGGAGCAGATAACACTTAATTCAAATCCAGTACTCCTTTTCTAAGGAGTAGCTACTCTAATCACCTTCTCCCCTATAGGCAAAAGTCTCTTGAAAATGGGAGAGCCAGATTAGGGACAGCTTTTACTGAAAATGGCATTTAAAGAACCTATGTCAACATACATATAACCTACATAAAATACTCACACCTCACAGTGGTTCTTATTGGATTTTGAGCATCATGGGAAGAAAAGGAATAGTTTGAGTCAGCAGAATACAGAATTTATTTTCTCTTACCAAAGCTAAAGAATGATAAAAAAAACTGACAAATATGGCTATGGCTACTTCCACTAAAATGTTTAAAGTCTCTGGGGGAGAAGATAAGAGTTAGAATAATCCAAAATAAAATAAAATTTCATTTAAAAATATCATCAGTCATTTTTTTAAAATTATCTGACAGTGAAAGATAAGACCAATTTTTAAATAGTATCAATTATGAGCAACAGAGTCAGATGGTATTTTAAAATATGTATCTAATCTTGAAGAAGCATTCAGAACCTCAACCCTGCAACAATCTGATACATCAAAAAACTGGATTCAACACAGATCAAAACCAAATTGCACAATCCACTTTTGGTCCTAGAAAGACAATATATCAGAGAAATGTAAAAGATGTCAAATTTAAGAATATTAGAGAAAGCAAATATATATGGCTATCTTTTGCATTGGGTCTCTTCTGAACTTTCTACCCTTTTCTACTATGGAAATTCTTCTACCCAGAGCTGACTCTGGGCTTTTCATATCATTTGGGGATCAGCAGCACTGAACAAGCAAGTTGTTCTCTTCTCAAGTTGATGTCAAGTTAATCCTTTCCTTTCTTGTCTCCAGACCATCATGAGAATTGTGCTGGAATTTATACAGTAACTCAATGAAACACCTTTCTAGGACTAGTCTTTGACATAGTTAATCCATTTGGCACATGAAAAAGATGTGACCAAATGATGTAACTTAAACATTATATATTCATATGACATCCTTGATCAAGAAACTACAACAGTGAAAAATTACAATAATAATAACATTGGCATGAGTATATCTAGAATTTTCTACCCCTCTTTTCTACTAAAATAACTATTTTATCTTCATTATAATATAAACACAGAAATAAACATACTGCTATAATTTCAACACAATTTAATTATAGCTTTAGCAAATTTCCAATGTCTTATTCAGCCTTCCAAAACTCAATGAATAATATCATTTCCTTAATGATGGAAATTTAATTCAAATATTTAAATGCAACATGTAAAAACTATACTTGAATAATCTCAGTTTTTTTATTATAAGGGTAACAATTGATATTTTGTATCAATTCTAAGACAGAACGTAAGGGTTTTAAAAATTAGAATGACATTTTATAATACAGGTAGTAACAGAAATAGATTTAATTACTCAGATTAAAATTTAAGTCTGATTCAATCAGTAATCAACTCATGGACATGTATTAAGTGTTTATTATGTATCAGACACTGTGCTAAGTACTAGGGACATATAAAAATAAAATAGTTCCTGAACTCAAGGAGCTCATTATGTAGCCAATGGAGAAAATATGTACACATATAGTCACACACAAAATAGAGGTAAAATATAGAAAAGATAAATCTACTGAGGAAGGGATTAGGAGCAATTAGGATCATATAGTTGTATATAGCTTTTTATATAAATTGTCTGTTCATAACTTTTGACTACCTATCAATTGGTAAATGGCTCAAATCTTTATATATTTGACAAAGTTCTCTATATATTTTCTTTCTTTTTTTTATTTTTTTATTTTAAACCCTTACCTTCCGTCTTGGAGTCATTACTGTGTATTGGCTCCAAGGCAGAAGAGCTGTAAGGGTAGGCAATGGGGGTCAAGTGACTTGCCCAGGGTCACACAGATGGGAAGTGTCTGAGGCTAGATTTGAACCTAGGACCTCCCGTCTCTAGGCCTGGCTCTCAATCCACTGAGCAACCCAGCTGCCCCACTCTATATATTTTCAATGAGACCTCTATCTGAGAAAATGTCTATAAAATGTTCCCCAAAATTTCTATTTTCCTTCTAATCTGTTTTATGCCTAGCACATAGAAGGCACTTAAATGGCTACTTTTTTACTGATTAATTATTGATAAGAGAGAAGTAAAGAGGAAGTGCACTCCATGCATACAAAGGGACAGTGTTGTGAGTAAGAAACCAAGAGAAGGCTAGCTTAGCTGGGCTGTACATTGTAAGAGGGAATCATCCAATAAGGGCTGAAAGGATAACGTAGAACAATGTTGTATAGAGCTTTTCCAGAGGAAATAGGAAACCATTGAAATTAATGGAGTAGTCAGATTTATACTTCAAGAAAAATTTTTTGACAACAGCACATAGATTAGGAGATAGTAGGGAAAATACAAGAGAGAGGGAGACCAATTAGGAGGTTATTGCAATAATCTAGGCAAGAAATTTGATAAAAGCCTGAGCAGAGGTGATAGCTCTATGAGTGCACAGAATGGGGTAGATATGAGAGATGTTGTAAAGGTAGAAATGGGAAAGTTTAGTGCCTGAATGTGGGATAAAGGATAGGGAGGAGTCTGAGATATACTAAAATTGTGAATCAGAGACACTGAAAGTGAAGATTGAGAAAGGTCATGAGTTTTGGCAACTATAAACAACATTCTTTGGTTAATTCAGGAATTAACAAAATCTAATTTTGTTTCAATTCTTAAAGTTTAATATTCTAACAGCTCTTATTATTACAGTATAATTTCCTGCTTTGGAAATCACTGTGTACTGACCATAACTGTATCTTTCTTTGATAATACAAGATTTTTTCCATGCCTACAGGGAACTACAAACATAAATCTCATTATACATGATTGTTTTCTTAGAGTTTGCCACATCCTCATAAAAGGAAAAGAGGACAAGGGGAAATTACATCTAAATAAGAGTCTGAATGAACAATGTTCCAATAATTTAGACTGTATCATTTTAATTTTACAAAAAGATGCTTTGATTCACAAAATATTTTACTAAAGCAGAAGCCCTCAAAGCATATTCCATAGACTCTTGGGAATCCAGAAGATTATCTCATGGGATCCAAAAAGTCTAACATTATAATATTAAAATTGTTTGCCTTTTGCATCTACAATTCTGCGTGAGGTTGGATTTTCTTTATATACTTCAACCACAATAACATCATGACAGATTCAGAATGAGATATGATCTACCTATATCATTCCACCTCTCATCTCTATTCTTTTGCCCAAGTTATCCAAGCATGCCTAGAATAGTCCCATTATTTTACAATACCTCTTTGATTCTCCAGTTTTCTTCAAGATTCAATGCAAGTGCTAACTTTTATATTAAATCTTTCCTGTGTGTTTCTACCTACTAATGTACTTCCTCTGACCAAAGAGTTAAAAATTACTTTGAATTTATTTTATATGTGTTTTAATATTTTTAGAGACAGACAGATGGGGAGAGGCGGGGAGAGTTGTGAGAGACTTTGGTAGTCTCCCACATTAGAATGTAAGCTCCTTGAGGGCAGGAACAATTTCATTTTTGTCTCTGTATAAAAAATACAACATCTGGCATATGACAAAGCAATTAATTGCTTGTTGATTGATTGCAAGATTGATAATGAGTTGGGCTGATAAGGAAAAAAAGAGGAAGGAAGCAGATTACATCTCTAAATCTCAGAATGACAGACTTTCACATTTAAAAGTGTAAAAGGAAATGAACTTTAAAAGTAGGAAAGTAGACTTAGCAGGCAGGTTATGAGGAAAAAACCTTGGCTGGCAGCCATGAACATTCTGAATGGAATGCAGACAAAGAGGGAGGAGAGAGAAAAACTGTCATTGCTGTTTGAGAGGAGTTTGGAGCAGTGTCTCTATAGACTTGGGATCTGTGAGACTGGAGAAACTTGAAGACAACATCTCTCAAGACAAGCCTTAGTAGTGGATTGTGTCTGTTTTCTGGTGGACAGCTTACAGGCATATTTCTCTACCTGGTAGCACTTGGATTATTTGCTCTGCAAGGAGTTGGTTCCTGGTATCCTGAAGACATCAAGGAAGTGACCTGGACCATTTGTGAGAAACCCCAATATCCAGCTCTCTCCCTCTAGACCTCAGCCAAGGCTGTCAGCCTAAATGAAATTAGGTTGACAGAGAAACTTTCCCTTAGAACTCTAGTTCTTGCCAATTAGAGATTTCTAGTTACAGATATTTCTAGTTACAGATATACCTCTCCCATTCTCCTGACCATAAAAATACAATTAAACTGTTTCATTTTTCCCTTTTCCTGTTGGTTTCCTCATAATGTATGTATAGTTAACTTTGTGTTTTTTCCCTGGCTAGGTGGATCAGTGTGGCAGTTAAGACCCAACTGTCACTCCTGTCAGTTGCCCAAGCCATTCACTGAAATTTATTCCCCCAGCTTGTTGGGCCCCAACCTATTGTCCATTCCTGTCTCCTATTCACCCCTCTGGACCCAGATAAAATATATAAGTTAACTCCAGTTTTTACCATAAGAAAAGGGAGCTCAGAGAACAACTAATCTTACCTGTTTGAAAAGTCTCTCAACAACTAGGCAAACAACTAGTCTCTACAAGGATGAAATCTTAATTTTTTTTTTCCATTTTAATTTTGGAATGCTTAAATTGTTAGCAAGTTATTCTTTGCGCAAAACAGTAATGTATTTCTTTGCATATTCCTCCCATTGCCCCTACTTCTATCCAGCAAGGCCAAGAAAAATTAATCTAATCTCTCTTCTACACTGAGAAACTTGAAATTTTAGAAGACAGCAATCATTTAACCCCCAAATCATCTGTTATATCTTCTCACTACTACCTTTCAACAATCCTTACACTGCATGTGTTCAGGATTCTTTAGCATCCTGGCTGTACCCTGAATGAGATATAGCTTCTCCATGGTTTTCCTACAGTGTTACTCTCCAATCTGAAGACAAGGTTCCAAATGGGGTCTCAGAAAGGTAAAGTACATATCTCAGGAATATCACAAGTAGGATGGGATAATAAGACTCTGAGGGCAGTTTAAGGTAATATGAACTGTCCTAACATCAAACTAATACTGAATCTGCTTAAGCTTGCAGACAACTACAACTCCTAGATCATGGGTAGATGACATGAGAAAAGTTTTCAAAAGATTTGCTGAAATTTAGGTAATATATCTACAACACTAGCTTGACATACTGGTTTAGTAATTTTTTTCAATGTAAAAAGGGAAAGTAGCTCATTTGCCATGAATTCTTCTTGATGAAACTATCATTTATCAAATTTCCTCACCTATTGTCTTTTTTTAATTGGAACCATCATCTCTAAACTTAGACATCTCTTATATTCTCCTTCATCTTTCAATGGTCACTAATTGTGATTCAGAAATCTTCTAAATTTCTCTCCACTCTGTAGTAATTATTCCTGCTCCATTTCCTCTTGTCAAAAGTTCATTCTTCACCTTGGAAGAAAAAAGGCTGGATAGTAAGAATTTAATAGTTAAACTTTCTCACCATCTTTCATTACAATACAATACAATACAATGGAATGCAATATGGTAAACCATTATTAAGTGCTGAGTATATGTCATAAATAAGAAAAAATATACCATTCAGAATATTAGGCCACTGACTCCAACTACAAATGAGACTTTGTATTTAAATCAAGAGGTAATAGAAAATCACTGGAGTTTACTAAGCAGGAGAATGACTTGATCAGATGAATGCCTAAGGAACATCATTTTGGCATCTATGTTGAGGGTAGATGAGAGAGGGAAGAGACTAAAGAAAAGGTAAGAATTGTTAAGGGCCTGAACTAGAAAACAGCCATTTGAGTAGAAAAAAGGGGGACAGATGAGAAACATGAAACAGAATTAGAATTGACAATCCTTGGTAAATAAATAGATATAAAGAATGTAGAAAAGTGAAAAATTGAGAGTGACTCCAAAATCCTGAACCTTGGTGAGTATAAGAATGGTGGTGATATCCAAAAAAGTAGGGAATTTTGGAAGAGAAGTTGGTTTGAGAGGGAAATAATGAGTTTTATTCTAAGTAAGTTGAATTTCAGATACCTATAGGATAGTTTGAAACACACAATAAGAAGGTGGCAATGATGGACTGGGACTAGTTAGTTCTCATGAGTCATAGACAAAAAGGTAATAATTGAACACATGAAATCCGGTGGGGCCCTTACAAAAGTGTAAAGAGAAAAGAGATTAAGAGTTAGGGAAAAACCTTAGGCAACATCTAATATAGGTCAAGGAAATGCATGAAGATCTAGCAAAAAAAAACCTAAGAAGTGCCCAGACAATTAAAAAGAAGACTTCTTGGAGGAAGTGGCACCTATAAGTTGGCTTTAAAGGTTCATAAGACAAGAAGAAGCAAAAATGTTTCCAAAATGAAAAAGATAAATCCCATTGAGTATATATCTGCAGTAGGAACAACACATCAATAAGTAGGCATGTCTCAATAAAAAGAGGCATTTTACAATACTGAACAAAATACTGTATTGAGGAATAGATAATATTTTATGAATCAACCATCTCTTGACAAGAGAAGGAGCAAAAGGTCAAGCAAAATTATTCTTTTCCTGCTAGTTAAGAGGTAATAAAAACTATTCTGCAGTGAGTGGGCTGTTCTTGTGATATTGGAAATTGCTGCCCTAGTCCCACTATGAATTTCCAAGCTGCAATAATTAGTGTTTATAATGATACTAAAAATGAGGGCAACAGAGTAAACATTTCTAATATACTATTAAAATTGAGAAAAAGAGTTATTTTTTGTTGAGTTCTACATTGATGTTATATTTTCTAGCGGCAGTGATAATTTTAAAGTACCAACCAAAACCATCTAAAATAAAACAAAATACATTATCAATAAATAAAAGTCAGAATCTAACTTTACTTCAGATCCAAACCAGGAGTAAAAAGGACACTTTGTTCACTTTTGATGCATTCATTAATTTAAAGCTCACATTAACGATATACTTCAAAGTACAAAATTCTACTAATCAATATTCAAAGCATAGTTAAAATATGTTGAGTAACATTTGACAAGAACATATTCTAAATAGGCAAAGATGATAATGTATTCATATTTTATAAAAATAAAATGTTTTGCTAAAACATTTTACTTCTGGGGATATTTGTTCTATTACATCTATATCTACTTCCATAAATGGTAAATGGCAATAATATTAATAAACATCCACATGAGCACACAATTTTGTTTCTACAATCCAACTGAAAGTTTTACAACAAAAATTCTTGGTATTATTGTGAAATACTCCAGCAATTTTTTAAAAATATTTTTTCTTATACAAAATATTTGACTCCTACATTGTTACATGACTAGAAAAAATTATATTGAACTCATGTAAGATTCTGAATATTTTATGAGCAAGTTTGAAAGAATCTTACCCTGTATTGATTGAAATGATTTCTATCAGTGGATTTTTTCTTATCTTTGGCAAATCCAATCGAGCTCCTCCCAAACGTTTTCCATTAGATTTTTTCTGACCCAGGAGTCTCACAGAATGACCTTCAAAAGGAGCATATAAATTGATATTAAGATGAGGCATTTGACTTCACTTTAATTACAGTTCTTGACAAATATATTAGTGTCTACAAATATGTTAATGTTTGTTGTCCATGTCATTTTAACGTTTATAAAACATATTAATGTTTGTAATGTAATGTAATTTGGATACTCTGAATTTAACTAACTTATTAAAAGAAAGGAAAAACACATAAAAAATATAAGATTATTTCTTTCACAACACTTTTAAAGTAAAACATGTTTTGCTTGAGCTTACAGTCTCAATATATACTATTTTCATTTCTATATTGCACTACCTGGACTAAAGGAAAACACTGAATGACAACTTCATAATTCTGACAGTTAATAAATGATGTCTTACTCAAGGTTTAATGCATAGATAGGGATTTACAAATTCAGTTTAACATTCAGCACATACCATTTGCTAGGCTCTCTGCAAGGAAGATGAGAAGTTAAAGAAGACTTGGTTCTTGACCTCAAGAAACTAATATACCTTGCATACTCTACCACATGCACAAGAAAATTTATTTTTTATATATGTATATACACATACACATACTGTCTAAAGCAAGTCCCCAAAACAGTTGATTCAAAGAGTGTGAGGTAAAATTACATTAAAGAGTAAGACTTTTTTTAAATAAAGAAAACTCCTGAAAACACTCACCTATAAAAGCAAAAATATAGTGGAAAAACTTGTGTAATCAAAAATATTCAAGAAAAAAATTAAACTAAAAAGAATTAGTTTAAATTATTTTAAATGCTAAACCTAAAA
Organism: Gracilinanus agilis; assembly: GCF_016433145.1. Classification (NCBI taxonomy): domain Eukaryota; kingdom Metazoa; phylum Chordata; class Mammalia; order Didelphimorphia; family Didelphidae; genus Gracilinanus; species Gracilinanus agilis. The sequence continues at coordinate 595,223,201 of NC_058130.1, forward strand.
AGAATGTGAGATGTTAATTCCAATACACTGGGAAAGCATTGTATTGGCTATTATTTCACATTTAAAGGTGGAGGCTGAATAAATAAAACAATCACGCTATGCTAATTAAAGGGACAAAATAATCTGTCCCTGATAATTTAATGAAGTGAGAACACATACTTTTTCCACTAATCACATGTAAATGTGGTTGAGATTAGGTATCTTTACTGAATCAATCATTTAATCAGTCAATCATGTGCATTATACTCATAACAAAAAGTCCATGAAAGCTATTAGACTAGTGATGGGCAATATATGGCTCACAGGTCAGATGTGGCCCCCTGAAATGTTCTATCAGGCCACAGGACATTATTCCTAATCTGACGAATACAATGAGTAGGATACAATACAAAGAAACTTTGAAAGAGTTGCCTTAAAAACAGACTGACAGAGGAGCATTTCCTTTCCTTTGGCCCCCTCTTTAAAAAGTTTGCCCATCACTGGACTAGACAAAAAAGAGTGGATATAACCAACAAGATGGAAAACTAGGCATTTTCTCTGATCCTCATGACCTCTAAAATGTCTCTAAAAGATAAATTATGTACGAAAGATAAAGCAACTCCATCTATATCCATAATCTAAGATATCAGAAATACAAAACAAAGTTAAAAACTCTCTAATATAGAACCACCTAATAAGAATTCACTCAGTACTCTATGGCCACATTTCCAACTATGTAGAGCAAGGCCACTCTAGGCATTTAAATCTCAGCCTTGCAACAGAAAGCAACTGGAATACCGGGCACTTTAGCAACATTGTATCCTATAGAAAATCTCTATAACAGAGTAGAAAAGCAGAGAAAAGGGATAGGGCATATGTTTGGGCTTGAAATAGATCTCAACCACATATAGCAACATCTCCTCCTATCTTCTGGAAGCATTAGAGACACAAGTTACAAAGAAATCACCACTAGCTGCAATAGCACCAATGTAACTGCTGGATACTGCTGGGCCAAGAAAACAAGGAACAAAGGAAATGGGGTGGTGGGGAGGGGAGGGAAGGTGATGAGGCAGGGGTACTCCACTAAGAATAAGGGGGAAAGTTCAGCATCCCAGCATCCAGATCTTACTCCAAAAAATCACTTGAGGCAGACTCAGACTAATAAATCCATCAACTCTCCAATATGGGAGGAAATAGAAACACTTTGAGATCTGGCCTCCAGTGAAATCATTATTAGAAGGGAGAGTCAGAAACTAAACAATAGCAAGAAACAAGGTAGGGGGGACAAATTAATTTCAAGTGGAAAAAAATTCAAAGACTGCACATTAGTTGGCAAATCAACAGGGAAAACATCAATAGCTGAAGAAAACATGGTCTCCAGACCTAGTAAATTAATTTAGACATCTGTGAATGAATAAACATAAAACACAGGGCTAGCATTCAACAGCTGATGAAAGGGAGGACCTTGTAGGGTTCTGAGGAGATTATGGAACCTAAATACACTGCTCTTGTGTGATATAAAAGAGCAATGAGATATACAAGAGCAGAATTTATGGCCTGGGAAACAGAAATAATTAGCAAAACAGAATGAAATATTTTGACACATCACAGGAAGTATGCTGATACTAGCTACATCCAGATAAAAAGCCATAGTATTTGGCTTTCTTGGAAATAAGGAATTTCTAACTTCTAGATACATAAGGGAGAGAGTCCTTGAGAGGGAAACATTTGAGGAAGGGAAGGAAAAGGAGCCTCTGCTTCCTCCATACCTGCCCATCTGTGGCTTTTGAGAACTTTGGTTGGTTAGAGAATCTGTAGTTATCAAATCCTAACAGAGTCCTTAGGATAGCACTAGCTGTACCTGGAGATATTCCATCCAATTCCTTTACTCTTCCTATACTCCAAAGTTCATAAATTCCACAGGAGAGATGTAAATGTAACAATATAATATTTAAACATTTAAATTTGGATAGTTTGTTTACTTCAACTATTGAGAAAATAGTAGCAGAACTAATAAAATTAAACTTCATATGTGGTAACTAATAAAATCATCAGTCACAGTCTCTCCTAAAATGACTTTCATAATTATTTCACATTAAGTAATTTTTAAAATAATGTGCATTCAAAATGAAAATTCCTACTCCAAGGTAACAACACAGCTCAGAGACAAGCACAGTATTTGGCTTACTGGGCCTCACAAACTTAAAATCAAATTTAACTTTTCAATCAAAAGTCCAGTTAAAGAAGAGGTGACCAAGATTGGCATGATAACATAATAGAAATCTGAAAGATGCCAAAAGTTCAATAATGACTAAGGAAAGGCATACATTTTCACACCAGCATGATATACATTTCATTATTTCCTGCTGTGATTTCAGTAATATGCAGCCTGAACTAATAACATTTGATAAATTATTCATCTTCCCCATCTACATGCAAATAAAGAGACAAATCTCTGCCTGATATTATGAATTATTTTCCAATCCAGTGTGTTCATTTAAAAAAGTCAAAAATTTAAAATAAAAAAAAACAACCAAAAATGCTACGATATTACAGACAAAAAAGAGAAATAATATGAAAATAAATCTTTATACTTGACAAGAGGAAAGCAAATTCAGATAGAAAAAATTATAAAATAAGCTGTCATTCTGAAATTGTCCTTTGAAATATATGAGCTTCTATATCTAATTTTATTCTAAATAAAATTCCCTTCTAAGAATGTATGTTTAAACTTAATTGGTGAAATGCTTATAATTAGTATAATGAAATCTTATTATAGACAGAACACAATATAAACAAAACAAGTATGAGGAGCCACAGAGGTATTCTAAGAGTTGACATCATTTTTAAGGAGAAAGAAGGAGAGAGAATTAAGGAGCATGGGAAAATTTCTTTCATAGTTAAGGGAGAAAAGAAATAAAATATAAGCTTAAAGAGTAAATGGTAGTATTCATCTAGTAGGAACAATGATGGCAATGCAATTTGAGGGTTTATTAGTCTTGCCATATCTGTATTTTAATATGAATAATGTGAATCTATGTCTTCATTGTAACTTTCCTATCGAATAAAAGTATATGGAAATGTCAAAAAATTTATTTCTGATTGTATGCCTGACCTGAGACTCCAGGAGGCTAGAGAGTTCAGACCTTGGACACTGGAGTGGGGCTGAGAGGGACAGTGGTAGCATGCTGAGACTCAGGGGAAAACCTCAGGTGAAGGAGCAAGCGTGGGCCAATTTCCGGACTCAGGGCAGCCAGCTAGGAGCACAGGGGTTTGACCCTGAAAACAGCTAGATCAGAGACCCCAGGAGGCTGTAGAGCTCAGACCTTGGGATCAGGAGTGAGGCTGAGTGGGGCCTGAGATAGCAAAGGCCTAGCAGACAGTGGAAGCCAGGAGACTCACAAAGTAGCCTCAGGCAAAAACTCCTCCCTAATTCCATACAAAGAGAGGTGGCTAGCCTTACTCAAACTTCTTGCTGAGAAAGCATAATGATGCCAAGCAAGGCCCAAGAAATAAACAACAAGAAAGCAAGAACAAAGCTCTAACATTTGATAACTTCTGCACAGAAAAAAACCAGAAAACAGAGGAAGACACATAATTTGGGACTTTTGGTATATTGATTGGCATTTTAATATCTGTATTAATCATTTTTAAAAACAACATGCCCCATAGGAGTTGGAGGCAAGGCTTCCCTACAAGAGGAGGTACGTGGTACCCTAATCGGATCCTGAATAAGGACTGTGTTCACTCAAATCACTCTGCTCTTTCCTCAGTCCCTGATTTGTGAATAATAGAAGTCATTTAAAAGTCAGATAGTGTTCCAGTGTACCAGAAAGACAACAAGGGAGAGGGGAATGAGAGCTTGGTCTAGCTGCCTCCATTTTAAAGCTAGACGACCTGCTGTGAAATTAACTGAGAGGGGGGAGGTTTCTCAGTCCTCATCCTTCTTGACCTCTTCTCAGTGACTGACACTGTCAATTACACTTTTCTCCTGGATAAACTTATCTCTCTAGGTTTACTTGGTTGTCTTCTTACCTATCTGATCATTCCTTCTTAATCTCCTTTGCTGACTCTTCAAAGATCCAGGTCATCCCTACTAACTCTAGGTGTCCTCCAGAATTCAATCCTGGATGTTATTTTCTTCTCTATGTTATTTGACTTGGTGACCATCAATTTTTGTGGATTCAGTTAGCATTTTTATGCTTATGATGATCAAATCCATTATCAAGCCCTAACTTCTCTGTCCATTTCTAATCTAGCATCTCTAACTATTGGATGGCTTAAATTCAACATGTCCAAAACTGAATCCAAACTTCCCCCAAGACCTCCCTTCTTTCTAAATTCCATATTACTTTTGAGAATCCCAAAACTCTCTCAGTCACCCAGGCTTATAACCTGAGTGTCATCCTAGACTCCTCATTCTCTCTTACCACCTCCCACATCTAATTTTATCATTTCTACCTTTGTAACATCTCTAGTATATTCTCCTTTTCCTCTTCTTTGACACAGCTACCAACCTTGTGCAAGCTCTCATCATCTTACACTTTGACTATTATCATAGCTGCCTAGATGCTCTTTCTGCCTCAAATCTCTCTCCACTACATTCTATTCTCCACTAAATTATCAAAATGTTCTTTATAAAGAGCAGGTCTGACACACTAATCAATAAACTTCAATGATTTCCATAAGCTACAGAATCAACGATTAAATCCTCAGGTTCAGCATTCATCTGACCCCTTCCTATCTTTGGAGTCATTTTTCATTTGATTCCAAATTGTATATTATCACTGGCCTCCTCATGATCCTCTCACAGTATAATGCAACTCCACTCCAAATCATTGGATGTCACTCATGATGAGAATTCTCTCTCTCCTCATTTCTGCCTCCTGGATTTCTGAGCTTCCATCAGCTAAAATCCTACATACCATAAAAAGCCTTTCTTTATCCCTCATGGTGCTAGTGCTTCCTTCTGATTATTTCCAGTTTATCTTGCTTATGTTTCATTTGTACAAAGTTGTTTACATGCTGTTTCCCACATCAGAATGTGAGTTTTCTGAGGACAGGAAATGAATGAATAATGTCTTTTGCCTTTCTTTGTATCTAAAACACTTAGCATAATGACTAATATGTTGTAGATTAATAAATGCTTATTAATTCTCTCACTCAAATAGATCAATGAAACAGACCAGATTAAGGAAGAAATAGAAGCAACTGAAACACTAAATGGAATAGAATATACATATTATACACATAATAAGTATATAAATACACACACATATGTATTAAAACATAATGTTGACATGGGCATTGTACAGAGATAGCAGGGACCCTACACCCCTTAACTCAGACAGGCTGTGAACAGGGGAATTCCCTTCCCCCTTCCCGCCCTCGGGACTCCAGAGGCAAAGACCCATCATCCTTGGAATTCCTTTAAATTGAGATAGATAAAAAAAATACACCTCCTTGATAACATCAAGTTGTATATCTCAGACTTTCATCTGTCCCCTGAACTATGAGGGTCACCCCCTATGTCTCCAGACAGACCCTGATCAGATGACCAACACTCCTCCCCCCACCGAATACCTGAGTGTTTACCACTCTAGAATCACATCCTCATCATGACACAGCATCACGTCCCCACAATTGTAAAAGTATATAATCCCCAGGATGGAGGGATTGGGGGGGAGGGGGCGGGGAGAGCCTCCCATGGCTGCTCCACTCATGCTGTCTTGCTGGCCATTAATCCTATCTTACTAATAAATCTTTCTTTTTTACTTTTAAGCTAAGTTTGGAGTCCTCTCATTCTTGAGAATGGTTTCCTTCCCGAACCCAGGGGTTCACCAATTTGCACCCCCCTATAAAAATATGAAGTAATAATTTCAGGAAGAAAAACTATTATTACATTAAAGACTATGTAATGTGGTATCATCTATTTCAATACATATTTATTACACAACTAATATATAACACTGGGAAAAGAACACTGGTTCATAAGTCAAGAGACTTAGGTTTGAGTCTCAGCTGCCTTCTTTATAGTGCCTGAGTCCTTAGGCAAGTCATTTAAGCCCTCTAATACAATAAACTCATTTAGGGGTCAGATTTTCACTTTAACTTTTGTATAACCTTCCCCTGACCTAGCATATAATAAGCACCTAATAACTGTTTGTTGAATCTGACTAGTGAATAAATTTAGAACAATTAAAATCTTGAACAAATCAAATGGGAGAATGCATGGAAGACATAAACATGCAACTCACACAGAAAAAATGGCAATGCTCAGAAAAAGGGAATAGACAAGATATATAGTAAGAGTAGTCCAAGCCATACACTACAAACGATAAGGAAATAAAAAGGACCTCAAGTGCCTTAGGTGGAATTCTATAAAGTATTTATGGAAAAACAGTGAAGAATATGATCCAAGATAAGGAAGCTTCAAAAGGGTTTCAAATCTTCATTGGTGAAGAGAATAAATCAAGATCTCAAAAAAGTACCAAGGCAATCAACAAAACAGTAACTTCTCCACTTATTTGAATTTACTTTATTAATAGAATTTGACCAAAAAAAAAACCTTTTCAATATACACTCAAACAAAATCTCACAAAGTACATTTCCTAAAAATAATATTTTTTAATAAAACTCCCTAAGTCTAAACGTGACCCAAGCATTTCAATCATTATCAATGTGAAAACCTTGGAGAAAATTTTGAGTCACCATTCTCCTTTGCTCCCCAAATCCAAATAAAAATATAATAAATAAATCTAGGCTCCAGCCTCTTCTGTGATTTCTTTCAATGATTTCCCCCAAAATTAGGCAACAGAATTATCTCTTGATAATTCTGTAACACTAATTTGAACATGCAAAAGAGTGATTTGTCTCTTACTTATCATGATTATACTGGTACTTGAATAACTGACTGCCTTTACTCAAGTACAGAGAAGTCTTACAGACAGGCAGAGGCCCAGAGACACATCAGCACTCATTTCAACGAACTCAAATATCTTTACTCATTTATATTTCTTGATTACCTTTAATGGTTTCCTCCACAACTTCTACTACACGGTCTATTTGCTGAACCTAAAATAATACAAGAAAACAAAAAAATTTTAATGATGTATATAATTAATGAAAATTCGACTCTAATGGTATTTCTCTTTGAATCAATGTTAGGAATTCTAATAAATACCGTTTATGAAAATCTTTGAAATTTCATATTGTAAGTCAATTATATCATCAGGTGACATAAGAAAGAAATGGAAATGGGTTTTTATCAGATCCTACTATTAGGGCTCTACTGTGCATGCCTGTCAAAAGATCATTATATTTAGTCTAAATATTGTTAGGAGGGAAAACATCTGATTCAAAGAAAGGAATATTTAGTGCAAAGAAGAGAGATCTAGAAAAGGGGGAAACAGGGAGGAAACAGAGATGGGCACAGGGAAGAAAGGGCAAGAGAACATAAGAGCTCAAAAAATAGCAGAGGTTCAAGATTCACATAATATAATAAAAACCTATATCTAATTCATTGTGAGAATAAGGGGAAAGTTTTTCTTAATTAATACTATAAATTGTAGCCCTGAATACTCAAGAGCTCAGCAGTTGGTATATAATTCAAACAAAATAAATAAAACAATATCTTTCATCCTTAAGGCTTTAGCTAATAAATAGATATATAAAAGAAGACATGCAATATGTTCTATTACTAACTCCATATGTTTTCCACGATGAAGAAAAGGAGTTGTAGAATAAACAATTCATAAATAACATCAACAATTCATTGTGCAGCAGAATTTCTTAAAAGCAAAGTTATTTTAATCATGCAGAATAAGCACCAAAGCTGTATCTGAATATATAATGAAATAGTACTGCTACAATATATAGAAAGATATTACTCAAAAGACCCTACTTTGAGACATCTTGATAGTTCAGTAAAGGAATATATATATATGAGTGTTGATGCATAACAAATGCAATTTTGATATAAAATTACATTTTATTTTATATACAAATATCTTAAATAATTTTGGAAATGGTACTAGCAAAAAATTGTTTTGTACAAACATAGAGTTACCAGAACACTGTAAAATTTCTTTTTTTTTTTTAAATAAATCTTATTGCTACCCTTTGTTCTCATATCATCTAAATTTCTTTGTAATTTTGCCACTAATCACTTTTGATTGTTTGGGGGTGGTTGTTCTTTCCATTTACACTGTCTTACTTATCATTTATGTTTTCTAGACTCTGCTTACTTCACTGAATATCAATTCAAGCAATCTTTCCTTGTAACTCTATTTAGGTAAAATCCATGGCTTCTTACAATGTTGTAATACTTCATTGCATTCAAGTGCTACCATTTGTTTAGCTATTGGCCAAATAATAGGCATCTCCTTTCTTTCAAATTCTTTTGTTTTCATCAATGAACTCCTTGTAATTTATGCCTACTATTGGAATCTCTGATCTGAAAGTGTATGTATGTTTTAGTCACTTCATATGTATTATTCCAGACTTGTTTTCCAAAATTGTTGTATTTTAATGCACAAATTGCCCAATAATATGTCTACCTTCACACAACTACTACTACAGTGACTATTTTCTAGCTTTTATCATTTTTACCAATTTCCTGGTAATGAGGTAACCATCTTTTAAAAATTATAATCACATACATTCTCTATTACATTTCATATTTTAAGAAGATATTCCTGACAGTTATTATGGTTGATTAAGATTAAATGTGTTTTTAAAAAAAAAAAAAGAAAAATGTCACCAGATCAAAAATACCTATTCATTGTTTGATCACAGATTACCAAAGTGGCACACAGCTAAAAACTCTTTAAGTTAGAGCTACGTACAAGCAATAATACTGCTTATGTTTCTTCTTTCTTCCTCTCATAATCTTGCCTGCCATGACTCAAAAAATTACCAACTTATCTGTAACTACCATAAATGAAAATGGGCTACCAACAAGCCTCCCAAAAGTTTACAAGTATACCCAATTTGAAATTCTGCCTGAGGATGTTTCTGATTCACTTTTGCTCTGCTAGGAGTGATTTCTATCAACAGTTAATGACCATGATTTGTACAACATAACCATGTCTCACAGAATTACAGAATCTAAAAGAAAAGAAAATCAGAGGTATCTAATAAAGGCTATATAATGGCACAAAAAATCTTTCTAGAGTAGGGGTCCTACTTCAACATAACCAATACTTCACTCACTGCCTCATAGAGAAATCTATATAGCTTCTGGAAATTACAATTAGAAATGGTTCCCTTTGTGATAAGCCATTATCTGATTCTCTGTAACTTCTACTCATCAGATCCAGTTCTACATCTAGAGTCACAAAAAAGCCTAATTCTTCTTACATCCTATATTAGTAGATGGTTATCTCATCACTATTACATCTTATTTTTTCCCCAGGCTAAAAACTCCCATTTTGTTCTGTACAACAATCTGTTCAACTTCCTTTGGAGTCATTCATTTTCCAAAGGCACTCTTAAAACAGAGCACCCAGAACTGATACGAACATTCCAAATACAGTCTGACAGGCACAGAATTAAGTGAAAATACTACCTAATTTCATCTCATAATATTTACTAACATTACTTTAGTTTTTCTTGCTAGCATATCACACTGTGGACTAAAACTGACTCTAAATCTAATCAAGAACCATGTTGGAAGACTTATGTTAGGAAAAAAAATGCTAATAGGATGACATTTGTCCTTAACAAATTACATTTTATTATTCATTTTAATGTATACAATCCATTGAAATCTTTTGGGATCAGGATTATGTCATTATGATCATCATGAATGTATGAATAAGCAATTATCAAGTACTTTCTGTGTAGCATGCATTGTGCTAAGCACCAGGAATATAAATCAAAAAAGTAAAACAGCCCTTGCTCTCAAGAAACTCATGTTTTGAATAAACAAGTATCAAGTACTTTCTGTGTAACATGCATTGTTCTAAGCACCAGGAATATAAATCAAAAAAATAAAACAGCCCTTGCTCTCAAGAAACTCATGTATGAATAAACAAGTATCAAGTACTTTCAGTGTGATGTGCACCGTGCTAAGCACTAGAATATAAAGAGAAAAAGTGAGACACCCTTTGCTCTCAAGGAACTCATAATCTAACTGGTAAAGACAACTCATAAAAGAAAGTTCAGCTATGGGGGGATAGAAAGGAATGGAAGTTCTAAGAATGAAACAGGAACATACATAGCAAGATCAGTGGTCTTTAGTTACATAAGTCAGTCAGTTGAAAATACTGGGAGAGAGAGGTAAGAGACAAGGTTTAGAACATGAAGAGGCAAGGCAAATGTACAGATCTTTTAAAACCTTAGGAGGCAGAGACACAGTAAAGTCTGGTGGTCTTTCATCTTGGCAGAAGGAATAGAATGGGTGATTTCCATGTCACAGAAGCCAGATGAACAGGTATACAGCATAGATGGGGTCTGGGTATCCTGGGTGGGAGGAGGAACAAAAAGGAAAGGTGGACCAAAGAAGAAGCCAAGTGGAGAAGGAGGCTGTAAGAGTTAAAAATTTAGGTTTTATGCTAAATATGAAAACTATAAAGTAATATTGTGGTTGCTGAATTTAAAATGTAGCTAAAGTCAAAATGGCTTTTAGCAATTTTATTTACAAAGAGGTGGAAAGAGTGAAAGTAGAAAAATGTAGCTAAAGAAAAAGATTTTAACAAGCCTACCACCCTTCTCTGGTGAAGTGAGGTTCAGCCACACAGGGGCTTCCCCATGTCCCTCTTGTCTCCACGTGGATTTCCCAGTAATCCTCAGCCAGAAGTCCCGGTGGTATCTTCAGCCAGGGTTCCACCAATGCAGCCTCCTCCAAAGCCAAGGCAGGAATCTCAGTCACTCACCCGGCAAACTGACATAGGACCCAAGGAAAATGTCTCCTTCAAGTCAGGAAAGGAATCTCTGGAACCAATCTTTCCAAATACCAGGAAGGGAATGAATCTCCAGAATCAATCTCTCCAGAAGCCAAGAAAGGATGCATGCTAGACCATGTTGGTCTCTTTTTATACCACTTTTTTCCATGCCACTTCCTGTCACACCTCCTTTTTCACAGAAAACAATGGCAGTCTTTCAATTTGTATAGCACTGCCACTGGTGGGGGTGGGGGGAGGGAGAGAAGGAGCAGAGTTGTCACTTACTTTAGTAAGTGACTTGTGAACTCTCATACTTAATACTAAGTAGGAGTACTTAGTTCTTGATTTGATTAGCTAAAATTAGACAAGGGGAGAGTTAATTCTATCTTCACAAAGCCTCTGATGATGTTTGGTCTTTCTACTGCTCATGTTGGTTGAATGACTTTAGTGGAATTTAGTTATGTAGATTCTGATATTATATTAATTACATTATATCATATCTTATCATATCACATCACAGATTTCCCATGTGGGACACCTAAAAAATCCTGCCAAACAGTAACTTTGACTGAACTTGGAAGGCTATTAAGATTTTTTAACAGATTAAAAAGACTGTTGTAGTCCAAAAGTATAAATATTATATATGAGAAATGCCTAAGTTCTTCCAAAGGTAACTTTATAGAATTCCATTTGCAAAAGAGGCAAAAAGTTGTACTTGATATAATTTTTTTCTATTATCTTTAAATAAAGATAAAACATTCCCTTGAATTCCAGTTTTTATTGTTGTTTTGGGGGCAGATAGAGGGTGGTTAGCTCCAACAGTCATATAGCCTATAATTCTGGATTCATTTCCACTAATTCTATTGGAATTGAAAGTGACACTACTTTATTACGTTGTAAGCAAAGGCAGAAGTCTTCACTAAGTGATAATAAAATTGTCCCTTAAGCTAAAAGTACTCTCTCCACTTCTTGAAAAATGCTTCTTACATATTTTCCAAACATTTCTTTTTTCATATGTAACATCAGAAATAGCATCAATACTTGCTGAATTAAAGTAACAGAAATTAGACCATTCAATGAACACCTTTCAAAAAGTATTTTTCCAAGTCCATACACTGAATCTAAAACCAATACAAAGGTGTTAATTTCAGCCAAAATTGCAGTAAATGTCATTTAGGAGTACAAATACTTCTAAAAGAAGATTTCTTAAATCTACATTCCAGTCAAACCATTTCATAACGGCAAATTCAATTACTCTTTTTAACTCCTCCATACTAAGTTTTTGTACTTTCTCCAGTACAATAATAAGAAATTCAGAAAATGAATTTCCCCTGATTATAATAAATTTCTTTCTCATCTTCATTTTATGGACAATTCTTCCTGAAAGTCTTCCCTTCCAATGATCAGATCATTTTATCATAAAGCACATATATAATTGCTTTAAAATTGACAAAACATTCACTTGTTATATATTTCACTTACATCAACATTCAATATTTAATTCTCCCCCAAAAAGAATCATAAATAATTTTACATATATTCAGTTTATTAGATATTTAATCCTTCTCAAAAAATTAACTACAAAGATGATTACAATTTAATATACATGTACTATTTTTTAAAAAATAATACCTGATTTAAAATATGTGATTCTTCATAATGAATACAAAATGGTCCATAACATAATTCTTTACTAATTTCCATGATATAATAGAAAGAGAAAAGTGAGTCAGAAGAAATCTACATTGCCTGAATCAAATACCTACTGACTACATGCAGGAACACAGACTACAAATTCCCTATACTTTTTAAACCTTAACTTCCTAATCTATAATTTAGAAGCCTATGAAAAAAATTTAATATGTCCAGCTTTGTCATTCCATTTCAAAAAGAAGAAACTATTGGTTATCTATAATAAATATTAAATGATCCCACGAACAAACATGAGTGAGCAACAAAGTCAGAGTACTACACTTAGACTCAGAAAGATCAAGATTCTCATCCTGCCTCTTACAACATACTAGGTGAGTAATCACAGACAAGACAATCACTAAAAACATAAGGAGTTAATTTCTGAGATTATCAAGTATAGATGAGCCCCAGCCTGTGATCTGCATCACAGGAGTGACAAATCACAAGTACTTGACAAAATGAACAATCAGTTTCAAAGCATTTACTAAACACTTCCTATGTGCCAAGCATTGTGAAAAGCTTTGAGAACACAAAGGCAAAAATTGCCTAAGCCTTGATATTCTTCACATTGACTAAATGAGGGCTCTGAAGATTCATGGGCCATCGCATAATAACTTAACTATATAATTAGAATATTTTATCTTTCTGCTCTACTTACTTTAAATGGTAATATTCTACATTGTTTTCCTAAGAAAAATTTCAAGATATTCTTTGTACCTCAAAATAGCAAATGATACTATATGGGGAGAGAAAAAGCTTTCATTTTTTAAAAAGAAGTCCATGGAGGCAAAAAATGTATTATAATAGGCAGCTAAGTCGCAAAGTGGATAAAACAATAGGCCTGGAATCAAAAAGAACTAGCTTGAAATCTGCCCCTCAGACATGTACTGCAAAGATGCAATAAAGGCTTTTGCCCTTGCAAAAGTTAACTGAAAACTTCTGGCAGTTAAACCTTAGAATCCTGTGAGAAACAGGCAGTTGGTTCCCGAGGCTTGAGGAGAGCGGAAAGACCAACTGAAACTCTGCCTTAGGCTTTCGGTTTTGCTTTTGGCCTGTGCCTTGTCTCTGGACAATTTGAACTTAGCTAATTTCTGTGGACCTCTCCCTGTCCTTCTCCATACTATTCCCGTTACCTTTTCCTGTTTTTCCTGTGGGCTCTGGGAGGAAGGGTGGCTTTGAGATTTTAGTGATTAGATTTTGTGAGTTTAGTTTCCCTATAGGCAAGTAAAACATCCTTAAATCAAACTATCACTTACTTTATTGATTTAGCATACCCTCTACTTTAAAAGCAGCCATATCTTCCCTGACTAAGAGAGCAGGTTCTCTCTCAGTCTAACCCATTCCTGTGACCTTCCCCCATCTTGAGTCTCTCCATAGCAGTTGTCAGAAACCCTAAATCCCTCTCTCCTTCAGACCAACCCTGAATTTCAATAAATCCCCTTGTTACCTAATCAAACCCTCTAGTGAATCCTTATGTTGAAGAATTAGGCACGGGTTGAAGGGGAATGAATTAATCTCTTTTATTTCCTAAGGGAACTGGAGGCATCTATCTTGGGAGGAAGTAGTTGCCCGATACTTCATCCTATATCCTTGTCAGTTTCAGTGACAGGAAGGAGCCTTGAGACTCCTCCTTTGAGGATTTGAGAAACTGACAAGAAAGCCCTCAAGTCAGATTTAAACCATTTCTGACTGGCCCTATTCCTTGTTTCTATAGAAGTACCTTTCCTACCTGGAAGAGTTCAGCCTATTACCCACCCCCCTCCCAGTATCCTCTGTCTCTAGCCTGAGTGTCTAGTCTGTGTTAGCTGCCTCTCCTGAATACCTCACCTGTACCCTTACCATCCAAATACCGCCTTGTCCTTTCCTCCCTAAACTTAGTCATTCCTTTCATTCCTCTTTCCTAATATCTACCTCTCCTTTATTCCTTCCTTTGACCTTAAAGATTCCAAGATTACCCCACATTTTTTGATAACAGACTCTACCTAGGAAAGTCATTTAACCTCTATCTGCCTTAGTTTCCTTAAATGGAAATGAATATAATAATGGCACCTACTTCCTATTGTAAGAATTTAAATTTAGGTTTTATGCTAAATATGAGAATTCTAAAGTAATATTGTAGTCACAATTTAAAAATATTACAGCTTAAGTCATGTAAGTATCTGAGTCAACCTGGGACAAAAGGACTCTAAGTGTTTTTGAAAGTGGGGCTCCCTAGCAGAGACACGTGAGTTTTGGAAAGACCTTAATAAAAAAGAAATTCTGGGCTACAAGATGGAAGTTTGTGGGGGGGCAGGGTTGCTTACCCCCTCAGGTAAGGAGCCATGGGTTGGGGTGGGAAGGGTGGAAACATCTCCCTAGGTGGAGACCTGATGGCCAGCTAATTGTTGCCTAGGAAGCAGGTGCTAATTCAGCTGTTTTCAGTTTAAGGGGGAAAGAAAGGAAAAAAAAAAAAAAAAAGATTTAGGACTTACCCTTCCTGACATCAAATACATCAACAGCTGTAGATTGTAACCCCAGAATTAGCTACTAAAATCTGACTGAGGGAAAGTTTAGAGATAGTAGAAGGTAAGGAAAATTATCAAGAGATTGAGGGTACTCGTCAAACCTTTGTGGGACTCCAATTAAAGTAAGAATTTAAATTTAGGTTTTATGCTAAATATGAGAATTCTAAGGTAATATTGTGGTTGCCAATTTAAAAATATTACAGCTTAAATAAAAATGACTTTTAGCAGCTTTATTTACAAAGACGTGGAAAAAGTGAAAGTGGAAAAATGTAGATGAGAGAAAGTACTGCCTACCTACAAATACCCTGTTTAATCCTAATGTCTCCAGACCTCAAATGTGAATCCAAATGCAAATCTCACCAGAGTCCAAATCCGAAGAACCAGGAGGCACTGAAGAATCCATCAAGAACCTTCAGTGCCCAATTGAGGCTAAGACTGCCAAGAATCTCCCCAGAACTCAGGCTAAAGGGAGTGTTCCACCAAAGCTCCAAGGATCATAGAGAGTTTCCTCACCAAAGAACCAAGGAAAGAATCATTCAACTCACCACCACCAACAGACACAGAATCCAGGGAAACAGGCTTCTCCTCCAGTCTGGCTCACCAACACAGAAAGTGTGACTGAATCCTCAAGCTGGCCTTTTCAAAGCACTTTTCTCAATATCATTTCCTCTAACTCCACCAGTTTACAGGAACCAATCACAGTCTTTCAATTTGCTAAGCACTGCCCAGGGGTGGGCAGTGGCCTCTGGAGTTGTCACCCACTCTAGTAAGTGACTTGTAAACTCTCATACTTAGTGACTAGTAAGGTACAAAGTAGGGGTACTTGGGTTTTTGACTGATTAATTTAAAAGTTGCAGATATAGAGACAGAGAATTTGATTCACTCTTCAAACTAGGATTGTTCTGAGAATCTTTATAAAGGGATTAGCACAGTGGCTGGCACACAGAAGGCACTATAGAACTTTTAGATACTTTTATCACTATTATTGTTGTTGTTATAAAATATAACCACAGCAGAGCCAAGATACTAGAATACAGGCAACAACACAACATTCCCCTTCTAACAACTTTAAAATAACTCTTCCAATCAAACTTGAGAGTGGCAAAGCCAACAAAAGGTTGAATTGAGTCATTTTTTCATCCTAAGACAATGTAAGAGATACATAAGGGGGGGGGGGGAGTCTGTGAGACTGGAATGAAGCCAACTAGGAACACACTTCACAGCAGCACCAGCAGAGACCATGGGAAGCAGCCACAACCCTGGGGTGGCAGCATCAGGAGCGGGCAAGACAACTGGGCACCCTTTCCTAGCACTAGGTAGAACTAGTATTAAAGGATTAACAAGTAATAATCCCAATACTCCAAGGATTATTTCTTATGATATATAATAATAATAATCATCATCATCATCATCATCATCATCATCATCATCATCATCAAAAGAAAAATAATCTCAGTAAAAGAGAAAAGATTCCCAGACCAAAACAACTGGGAGAAAGCCCAGAGCAGGGGTCAGCAATGTATGGCTCTCAAGCCATATCTGGCTCTTTTGAGGGCCATAAAGCCAAATTTTTTTCAGGCGCTGTTACAGGAGTATGCACTGGTACAGGAGCTCACACTGTGAGCACTGTATGGCTCTCACGAAATTAAATTTAAAAAAATGTGGCATTTATGGCTGTCACGGCCAAAAAAGTTGCCGACCCCTGGCCCAGAGCCTTCAGAGCAGAGAGACTCTGAGGGCAGGGTCTCCAGCAAATTTATTTCCCACATGCCAGGACACAGGTGAGGATGAAACTCAATTCTGGGCAATGCAGCTCAGGAGCATCAAATTTCCACCTATACATTCCTCTCTGTGATCCTTTGGGAGACCAGTCTCCCCAATAGATCAGTTTAAACATAATAAACTTAAAACTTTAAAGATTTTTTTAACTAAAGGTAAATACAATATTGCAGCTTCCTGAGGGAAATTACAGTAATTTGGGGATAAAGGGAAATGAAAGAAAAGATGCAGTGACAAAAAAACAATTTAGGGGCAGTCCCCTTTAGCATAGGAGTATACCTTCAAAACAAATTAATTCAAACCCCCCCTCCCCCCATAGTTCAAATTCACCATAACTCAAAGTCCACTCTGGATCTTTTAGTGCAGTGTGTGGTCTCTGTAGGCATCTTTGTGGAGCCTTCTCTAAAAACTTCACCTTCTAGATTCAAGGAGATAGTCTCTTGTTATAAATTAGACTCAAATTCAAATCAAAGTTCACAACAATAACATATGGACTATGTTGTTGAGGAGGATAATAACATAATTGAGTCATTTTTTCATCCTAAGAAAATGTAAGACGTGCATATATCCCCTGAGGAGGATAATAACACATTCCACTCCCAGGAGGTATTAAAGAGAAAATGCAGATTAAGGTTAAGTTAACAAAGAGCAGGCTTTGCCTAGCAAACTGGAAGGAGCTGGAAAATTCCAAATCCTGGCAGAAGGGACATTTGCACACAGAGACTCTGCATTTGGCAATTGTGGTTGACAGTTGTGAACTGGGTAAGCAACGGTCTAGTGAGCCTGTGTATGGTTTTTGGAATCTCAGTGCTTTGGAGTTATGCCTTGGACACTGAATACAAGATCTTCAATCAAGACTATAAAAGTGCAGGTTGAGAAAGGATTTTTCTGTGTTGGTGGACTTACACAGAAAATCCCATCTTCCTTACTTCTCAATTAGATCATCTTGTTGTTCAACCTGTGTTCCTGGGACAAGCTGAGACATCTAGACAACAGCAAAAGGACAGCTTCATGAGATACCCTTACCCCTAACCAGCCAGTCCTTGCCCAAGACTGTCTGCTGGCAGTTTTAGTGATTAGAGTAGCCATCTCCACCCCTTCATTCCCTGTCAGTTACTTTTTAGATCTAAGTGGTAGTTCTACTACTTCCCTCCACTCCCTGTCCTAGCTTTGTTAATAAAACCCTGTTATACAGACCTTCCTTGTATCTTCTCCTTTCCCAGATACCTTTATTGACAACAAGAACCCAGTGTGAAGTAAATCTGTTTCCCTGGTTTTGTTCATCTATCTGTTATCCAGTTATTCCCCAGCTTATTGTGTATTATCTCTTTAGCCAGTTAACTCTCCACTTTACCCCACTTGTGTGAAGGACTAATTTAACCCCCAGAGTAACATTCACAATAACAGAGGATAGAGGGACACATATAAGAATCACACAAGGATACATGGTCTAGCCATAAGGCATATGAATCTATTATCAAAAACATCAAAGTATCGAAAGAATAACCTCTTACTGAAATATAGAATATCAAAAACATGAAAAATTCAAAAAATAAAGTAAAAAAATCATAACAGGTTCTTATAAAGATTCCTGTCCCATAAGCCTGCAATGACAATCACTCACTAACCCAATTCAGCATTCTGGAATACATTAAGTTCTCACATCAATAAAGAAAATAGAAAAAGGGACTAGGTCTCAAAATAATGGGAAATAGCATTCCCTGGTTTGACCCTTTTCTTCTCTTTCTGGGATAAGGGAGCCAGAACAATCAATGTTATGTACTTGATAGAGTGTGTGGTACAAGGAAGTCCTGCATTTAACACATGTTAAACAGCCGCAACTTCGATTGCTTGATCTCTTTGCGCAGAGTGTCATCAATCCCCGTAGGATTGGTTTGGTCTCTTTTACCTTTTGTACTCTTGTGGTACTTTGCAGATCACCTTCTGTGCTCCTTTGTGGTCCGTTTCTCCTTGAATTAGATATATTCATCGAGCAAAAGTCTCATAATATTTGAATAACTAGTGGCAGGTTGCCATAGTCCTTTTTTGAGTAAGCATTTATATGCTAGGCAAATGGACATCTTGGCTTATTCTATTTCCAAAATCAAAACAGCTAAAAAACTTTTTCAATACTGGTGACATGTGCTTCAAATACAAAAAAATGAGAGAAAAAACTCAAATACTATATTGCACAGGCAGGAAGGAAAACAAAAAAAATTAAAAATGTATTTATTTCATGATCACAGAGGTAAAATATAGAGCCTACTTGCAGAAAAATAAGATTCATTTCCTCTTTAACTTCCCATGATCTGCAGTGTGAATACAAATGAGGTAGATAAAGCAATGTGAGGGCAAATGAGGTAGATAAAGGAATAATACATTCAAGAAAAAACAAAAAAGTTACAAAAGGCACATCAGGTCAATAAAGGTCAATAATACAGATATTCTTTTTTGAGGTAGTATATGTGCTATCCTATAAGGGCAATTTGTTTAAGTAGAAGGATCAAACAAATACAGTGCAACAAAATAGTACAGATCCAGCAATAAGGAAGTCTAATCATGATTGATAATCAAACACAATCAATACAGTAAATTATTCATTATCAACAGAAGCTATAATCAGTCACGTGTTGCTCTATGACATACAAACTACATCCCTTCGTGGTTGCCAAAAATTTTAGGATTAAAAATCAATCCTAATACTCCAAAGAGTATTTCTTATAAGAATTAATAATAATAATAACAATAACAACAACAACAACAACAACAATAATAATAATAATAATAATAATAATAATAATAAGACAAATAGCCTCAGTAAAAGAGAAAAGCTTCCCAGACCAAAAAACCTAGGAGAGAGCCCAGAGCCACCAGAGCAGAGAGCCCCAGAGGGCAGGGTCTCCAACAAATTTATTTCCCAAACATGAGGACTCCAGGTGAGGATACAAATCAAAAGGATGCTGGGCAATGCAGCTCAGGTGCATCAAATTTCCACTTACACAGTATGGATCAGTAACTTTATTGCCCATAAATAGTTCTGGGTCATAGTTCGGGGGTACAGAGGAGCACTTATGGTTGGTCAAAAGCTAACAGAGGTCCTGGTTGAGATCCCAAGGCAAAAAGAAAAACTAGTGCTTGTGGGGGGAGGAAAGTAAAGAACCTTGGCACAATTCCAAAACCAAGGGTAGCACTAGCGTTTGTTGCTATAGAGGAACAGGAGCCCCACCTTGTTAAAGATCAGAGCACAGGTCAAGGAAAGCAGTGACAACAAATGCCTCCAGATCATACCAACTTGGAAGTACCAAAAACTCATATAATCCCAGAACTTGCTCTGAAAACAGCAGCAAGAAAAAGCCTAAAGGTTGGAACAATGTTTCTCCACCAGCAGGTGGGCAGAGCACAACTTTACCACAGATTTCAAAGTCAAGAAAGGTCTGATAACATGAGGAAAAACAAACAAAAAAATTTATTATAAAAAGCTGCTTTGGTGTCAGGGAAGTGAAGGACAGAAACTCAGAAGACAATGTGAAATAACTCTAATAAAAGCCTCAAAGAAAAATGCTAATTGGACGCAAGTCCAATAAGATTTTCTAGAAGAGTTAAAGAAAAAGATAAAAATGGTAGAGGAAAAATTGAGAAGAGAAATGAGAGTGATGCAAGAAAAATATGAAAAGAAAATTCAGTGGGGTAAAAGAGGCACAAAAACTCACTAGGTGAGAAATTTTTAAAAAGCATAACAGACAAAATGGAAAAGGAGGTATAAAAATTCATTGCAAAAATAATTTCTCAAAAATTAGAAATGGGTAAGTAAAAATTAGTAATTCCATGAAATATTAAGAAACATAAAATCAAATCAAAATAAAAAATAGAATGTGAACTATCTCACTGGAAAAATTATCCTGGAAAACAAATGGAGAGTAAATAAGAATGCCTGGACTATGAAAGCCACAATTTTGGGACCTACACATCATACTTCAAAATATTTTACTTTTAAAACACCCCAATATATTAGATTAAAAGGGTAAAATGGAAATTGAAATAAACCACAGATCAGGTCCCAAAAGAGATCCCAAAAGAAAATTCTCTGGAATATTATAGCTTAATTCCAGAATTTCCAGGTCAAAGAGAAAATATTTCAGTTAGCCAGAAAGAAACAATTCAAAAATCATGGAGGCACAGTAAAGATTACACAATGACCCAGGACAATTCTAAAAGACTTGTCAGAAAAAAAAGCTATCCACAGCCAGAGAAAGAACTGTGGGAGCAGAATTGCAGAAGAAAAACATGGAATGATCACGTGGTTCAATGGGGATATGATTGGGGATCTGATGTTAAAAGATGACTCTACTGCCAATAAGAATAACATGGAAATAGGTTTTGAACAATGATACATGTATAACCCAGTGGAGCTATTTGTCAGCTCTGGTAGTGGGGAGAGAGAAGAGAGGGGAACATGATTCATGTAACCATAGAAAAATATTCTACATTTTAAAAAACACACAGGCATGATTATAATACAAACTAAAACATGAATATATTAATTTGGATATGTAAAAAGTTACTTGCATACTTAAAACATGCCCATATATGGGTAACATCTCATTTGTTATCCTTGGATATAACATCCCATGAGGCTTATATTCTCCTATTGGAAAAAGCAAAAACATAGGCTATTTCTCAGTCTAATTTTTGTAGCTTGAGAATCTTAGAAGAAAGTCATTTCTAAACCTTTTTTTAAAAAGAGAGTGGTGGTAATGATATCTCTAGAATTTAGCAGTGCCTGGCACCAAATAGGGATTTAATTCTTATCAACTGGTTAGTTTAATGGCTAGTGAAAGGACTGCCCATTAAGGAAAATTCTTTCTGCCAATTCTGACTAACAAGTATTCTGCAATTTAAAAGTCTTAGATATCTGCCAGTGGATTACTTAGTTAATGACCAAAACATGGCAGAAGACCTGCTTTTTTCAAAACCACATAAAACTTCCAATATCCTCCCTCATCCCCAAAAATGTTTATGTCAGATGTTGAATAATTACAGCTAGATCAATAGAAGAAGGAATTTCCCCATAAAACAAAATGGTTTAGGAATTAATAACAAAGAACTCTAATATTTAAGAGCACCCCCTTGGCTGACCTTGAACTCACGTTTTCCTTACTCTAAGGCCATCATTTAATCCAATAATCCAATCTCTTTCTCAGAAATTCTCTGGCTTATTTTCCACAATTCAATGCTAATGTTTTAATTTTCTTCCAAAAGGCCTTGTGTAAGTTTCACTGGAACTCACTGGTATATAATCACTACTGATATCAGTAGTCTCACAGAAATTTTCATATATTCAAATGTCAATTCTGCCTTGATGCTAATTCTACCAAGCTTTCAAGTAAACAATCATTTAAAGAATCCAAGGAAAAGAGGTAGTTGTGGATTTTAAAAAATCAATGTGTTGGAATTATTTGTTGAACAAAAATTAAAGGATCTATAGATTTTGCAATGTTAATAAAATGCTATAAAACATATCTATGAATTCAAGTGAAGTTCTACTTAAGTGGCCACCAGAAGGAACAGAGAATAAGATGAGAAGATAAATGGCATGATTATTAACTGATGTTTTCTTATCAGACTAAGTATAATTATGCCATAAGTCAAAAAATCTGATAGACATTGTTGCCACTAATGAAGCTCACTTAAATTGTATAAAACTTTTTAACTAATTTAGCATACTGCAGTCAGAAAGGAGGTTAGAGAACATCAGCAACCTCTTCATATTACAAATGAGTGATGAAGGGCAGAGAAGCCTGGTGATCCATCTCACACTGTATAATAACATAGTAACACACTAGAACCCAGATCTTTTAACTTAACTTTTCATGTAATAGTAGCCTTTCTACTGCAATGTATTTCCTCCAAAATCTTAGAATTATATTGCTCTATTTCGACACTGCAAGTAGAAATTTATTGCCCTCATTTCTATGAAGAGCCTGTTATATTACTACCACTAATGAGGTAAGTTTTAGCTCATTTTATGAGTGATATTAGCTATACAATAAGTTATTTGTTTTGTATATTTTTTTAATTTTAAGTTACTAAATTAAATAACTTAAAGGAAACAAGAACTAATTTAGACTTGCCTTGTTCCAAATACAACAATAAAGTGAGATTCCAATGTTTGTAAAAACATAATACTTTTAAAACTATGTTTTTGCAAGATCTAAATTCAGTTCATCTCTCAAAGCAAGAGAAATTTAAATGCACACAAATAGTAAAAGCAAATTAAAGCTCTAAAATGAGTAGGATTTTATTGGTTTAAAGCAAGTATAGTTTCTATAAAATTATTAATGTGAGGAGGGGATTAGAAATCAGAAACATAGAACAAATTATTTGTTATTCTTTTAGGTTTCACAAGTCATAAACTAAAAGTAATTATTTTACACATAATTAAAAATAAAAAAGCAAAATCTAAGAGCTTCTATATGTTTGGAAAGGTAGTATTTATGAAGTCAGGTACATAAGAGAAGAAATATAAAAACATTAAATTGGGATAAGAGGTTATGCTGACATGATATATGTGTACTTGTACCCTTTACATATACAGTGATTACAGATTATTCATAAAATGTTTCATACTAGATATGGAAGCTCCTAGGGAGCAAAAATGGCATATGGAGAATCAGGACATCTTCAGTTTATTCATGTGTACTAAATTGTAAATAAAAAGAAATTTACAATATATTAATTACATATAAAAACAATTTCTATTTTTCTCTCTCAAAATAGCTTACCCCTATGATACTCAGGCCTTTGAGATAGTCCTGACGAGGCTGTGCTTGGGGGACACATCCGGCTAAAACCACTTTCTTGTCTTCCTCTTGAGCTTTCCTACAAATTAAAAACAAAGTATTATAATTCACTGTCTCACATGTGGAGTTTCTGAACTGATAAAAATACCTATGAATTTGCCCACTGAATGAAACAGAATATCTTCTATCTTATCATAGAAGACAAAGTTTGCATATTGTATTTCTCCAATTAAATAACATAATAATATAGACTAAACATTTATCATATTAACTTCCGGTTAGACTACAATACAACCTAGCTAGAACTTGTAATAAAGGATTGTTAATTACAGTTGGCGAGCACAGCTTAGGCAAAGGACCTACAAGGAATATTACTCTAAAATGGCTGTAACACATATAATATAGTTTTCATTATCACCAGCTTCTCACTGCTTTTTTGGACAGTGATGCAGGGAGCCATAGATTTTTGGTTTAGGAATGGTCAAGTTTTCCCTATTTACTATCCATTAATCCTTGGTCTGCCAGGATGTTAACTTTTTTTCTAAAGTATACTACACAGAGCCAGCTAGTTGGCTCAGTGAATTGAGAGCCACACCTAGAGAAGTGAGATCTTGGGTTCCAATCTGACCTCAGACACAACACTTCCTAGCTATGTGACACTAGGCAAGTCATTTAACCTCCTCTGCCTGGCCCTTACACTCTTCTACCTTGGAACCAAGAGATTAGTGATTCTAAGAAAGAAGTTAAGTTTTTTTAAAAAATAAAAATAAAATATATTACACACTTTATGATCTACTTAAACCAAATATAGAAAACAAAATATTGTCTCTTCTCAGTGATTTAGAGTTATCAATAAAAGCACTAGGCTGAGAAATGTAAGAAAAGGAGTTGTATTATGGCTATTGATCAATGAACATTTATTAAGCATTTGCTGTATTGTATTTAGTCCTTAGTTTAGGTAAAAACACTTTTTAAAAAAATTATCAAGGACTTCACATGTGACTATGGGAGAAATACTATAAAAATTATATGCATATATTACAAATACAAAGTAGATGGAAGGCAATTTTAGAAGCAAGGCACTAATAGAGTAGGGCTGGGAACAGGAGACATATCTCCAGGATAAACTAAGATTTCAGCTTAGTCTTGAAAGGAGTCAGGCATGCTAAGAGGCAGAGTTGAGTAGGGTAAGAAGGTTACAAGTATGAGGGAAATTAAATGCAAAGGCTTGGAGCATCATGTGCTAAAAAACGGAAGGTAGAGTGATGAGGCTTGACTGCAGAGTGAATGGAGAGGAGAAAAGAGGAATGCCTCCTCCAAAACTACTGAATTTTTCTAGGTGGTACTTATTGAGTGTGGCACATGGGTACTTTGGTTATTTAGTTTCAAAATAAGAGGATAAGTTTCACACACACACACACACATACACACACACACACTCACTCACTCACTCACTCACTCACTCACACACTCACTCACACACTCACTCTTCAGTTGCATCCTGCCCTCTGGAACCCTATTTGGAGTTTTCTTGGCAGAGATACTAGAGTTGTTTGCCATTTTCTTCTCCAGTTCATTTCACAGATGAGGAAACTGAGGCAAACAGAATTAAGTGTCTTGCCCATGATCACACAGCTAGTAAGTATCTGAGGCCAAATTGGAACTATGAAGTCACTTCATGCTAGATGTTCTATTCATTGTGCCACCTAGGTATCCAACAAAACACAAAACCCAGTTAAAATGTCATTGAAGGGAATCTATAAGGAATGTTATGGGCTGAACATGCCACAAAGATGACTTATTTTATGCATGAGATTGATATTATAGAATATAAATATATAAAACTATAAATATTGAAAATAAAATGTAATATACTGAATCAAAAGGATTAAAATTATAATAAAGTAGTAGGAGTTATCAAAGTTGACTAAAGAAAAGAAGATTCAAAACTGATTGTCTCGAGAACCATTGAAGGTTTCCAGAAAATATTAGGCTCTAGGAAACAATTGAATATTATTTGCATAAATCAGTAAAATCTTCACTACTTCTTGACAATAAGAACAACAAATGAGAGTGCTTAGGTCAGACTAGGTCCTATCTTCTAGAGGAAAAAAAGGAGATATGGTGATAGAAAGAAAAGAAGTCAGAAGTATAGAAGGAATTGCATCACTTTCTGTTTGTACCAGCTCTCTGGTGATTTAAATATTCAAAAGATCTTTGGAATTTAATTACACATGATTTATAAACTGATGAAGAGCATTAGTTCTGCTTGGTTACACCTGAGTATAAACAGAGTAAAGCCTCAAAGTTCAGAAGCTACACTAAGTCAATCTGCTGTACTGGAAGACCCTACCTATTCATGATTAGACATAACAAGCCATAAAAAAACAACAATCAAACAAGTAAATACAAGGTAAATTATGAAAAGGGAGATTAATAGCAATGGGAATAACAGAAGAAGCTTCACAACTTTAAGCCTGGTCATACTGCACCTTATCCTTTCTTGAATACAGAACCTAGAACTAAATGCAATATCTTGGATAAAATATGACCATGAAAAAGTACAGGAGGATTATTATCTCCAGGTTAATAGACATAAAAATTCTACTAAATCTGTCTAAAATTGTCTTACTGCCATGAACACTGTGATTCACTGGGCATGAAGGTTGAATAAATCTATTGGCTTTTTCAACATTAATGATTTTCAACTAGGTCACATGCACTCTCTGCTTGCTTACATGATTTTTTTAAATTCTAGTGTTGAAAGATAAATGAACTCCTAGTTGTTTCTAAGATCAGATATAACTTTCTGATCCTAAACCTAAACAACCTAGATCCAATTCACCATTTCAGCCTTGTTTTAAATTAAATTAAGGGGAGCTTTTATGTACTCTATATTCCAGTCAAAATAGAATGAAATGCTTCCTGCCTCAACACCTTCCTGACAATCACAATATCCATGCTTCAATATTGTTTCCCCCTTTATTTTACTCATCTAAAAAAAACTTCTCTTCCCTTTCAAAGCTCAGTTCAAGTCTCAAGTCTTCCATGAAGGCAATAACTGCAAATTGGCAAAACATAAGAATTGCTTGGAGAAGTGAGGATGAAGAAACAAGAATTTATTAAGCATCCCCAATGTGGTTGGCATTTCAGATACAAGCACAAATAATGAAATACCTGTTCACAAGAAGTTTAACTCTGTAAAGAAAGAGTAAGTACATATTAAAATGTAGACAGCATAAATATAAGGTGAGTAAATAAAAGGTAAAAGCAAAATAAAATATAACTCAGCTTTGAAGGAAGGGCACTTAGCAGTTTGGGATCAAGAAAAGTTTTATGGAAAAGATGATGCTGGAGTGGCATCCTAAAGGAACAGTGACTAAAGTGATTTTGAGAAGGGAGAATGGGAGAAAGTGGTACAAAGACAATAAGATGGAAGATGGGATGTAGTACGTGAGAAATAGAGAGAAGGATAATCTAACAGCATGGCAGAGTGCAAGAGGGAGAATAGAGCCTCTGAGGAAGCTGGAGAGATTGGGGAAGATTGTGTAAAAGCTATATTAAGGAGTTTTACATTTTATTCTACAGGAAACAAAGTCTCAGGTTGATTAAGTTGGGTGTTAAATGTTTAGATCTCTATTTAAAGAAAATCATTTGGGCAGTAGTAAAGAATGTTAACTGGAGTGATAAGAATCAAGATTGGAAGAGCAATCAGGAGACTGCTATAATAACATGGGACAAGGGTGAAGGTAGTTGTGTGAGTGAAGAGGAGGGCTGTAGAGAGAAAAGTTGTGGAGACAGAAATAGCAAGGTATGGCAACTGACTGGATATGTACTATGGAACTGAAGTTAAGAAGAGAAACTGGGCTGGTTATCTAGATCTCAGAGTCATCTACATAAAGGGGATAGTTAAATTATAGGAGTTAACAAGTTTGCCAAGAAAAAGAGCATATGAGGATAAGGAGAGGACCTACAACAGAATTTGGGAAAAATTCCACAGGTAGGGAGTACTACACAGATTGTAAGCCAGCAAAGGTACCTGAGAAAGAGCAGTCAGAAAGATGGGAAGCGAACCAGGGGGAAATAGTGTCAGAAAAACTCAGAGAAGAGTGTCTAGGAATAAAGGGGTGGTCAACAATGTCAAATACAGCAGGTCAAGATGGATTTGGAGAGAAAAAAATGAATAGATTTAAGAATTAAAAGATCATTGATTCCAAGTTAAGTGAACTAATAAGATTCAAAGGCCAGACTGCAAAGGGATGAGGGAGTGAATAAAAGGAAAAGAAGTAGAAGTCTTATGGGAAAACCAGGGGAGTTAACTCAAATATTATATGTGGGTTCAGAAGGGTGAGTAAGAGACAGGAATGGACAATAGATGGGGACTTAACAAGTTAGGGAAACTGGGTTTAGCTGTTAAGGGAAATGACTGTTGTCAGAAGTGACAGGCTTTAACTGTCATCCTGCTCCACCTAGACAAGCGATAAACTCAGAGTATAATAAATACACACACTATGGGGAACTTTAAGGTATGAAGAAAACACACAGGGAAACAATTTAATTGTTTTTTGATAGATAGAAGAGGAGGTGAGGTGAAACTATGTCTAACTGCCTAGGACTGGAGTCAAAAGGGTAATTTCCTTAGCCAACCTAGCTTCTGCCAGGTTTGACAGCTTGGCTAAGGACCTGAGGAAGAGGGCTTGGGTTTGGGTTCTCACAACTGATCCAGAGATGTCTTCAGGATACCAAGAACCAACTCCTCCACAGCCAAAGACCCAAAAGTAACCAGGTAGGGAGAGATGTCTGCAATCTGTCCACCAGAACACAGGCCTCTTCCCTACTCAGAGTTCACTTGCAGGATGATGTCTTCAGCCTTTACATCCTTCACCAATCTCCAAGATCCCAGGTCAAATAGGGACTGCTGATTGCAATTCTGCTCCAAACCCCTCACAAAACAGCAATGTCTATTGCTTCCTCTCTCCTCTCTATGCCCTGCATTCCATTCAGAATGTCCATGACTTCCAGCCAAGGCTTTCCCTAATATGCTTGCAAAAATCTGCCTTTATACCTTTAAAGCCTATACCTATTAGAGAAGTAACAAGGGTAGATAGCTATTTCAAGCAGTTTGGCTGATAAAGAGCTTAAAGATATAGGATAATCGTTTGTGAAGGCTTTTTTAAGAATGAAGGAGGCTTCAGCATGTCTAAAGGTAGTAGGAAAGAAACCAGTTGAAAGTGAAAGCTTGGAAATTCTACAGAGAAGAGAGAGAGTCAGGGCTACAATCTGAAGAATGGAAGAGAATAGGACCAGGGACACATGTATCACAGGTGGCCTTGGCAAGAAGAGCCACTTATTTGTCAGAGACTGAGGGAAAGAAGGAAGGAATGTATCATTGGATTTTAATAATGAAAAGAAGAGAAAGCTTAAAGGGAAGACAAATAAGATCACATTAAGTGATCCCAATTTTCTCATTGAAGTAACAGGCATGGTCCTCAGCTGACAGGACTGGAAGAGAAGATGAAATGAGTTTTTGAAAAGCTTCTGCAGAGAGTGAGATAGGGAAGCATTTGGGGAGAAATAAAAAGATGTCCTTGTTCCAGTGAGGGCCCAGATAGGGAGACAGAGCATGAACACATTTGTGAGACTTCACGCAACTGATTTCAGCATTCAAAGGCACTGTACAAGACAAGGACAATATCTGACAAGAGAAGAGAATAATATAAGAGGGTAAAATATTCAAGAGTAAAGGACAGTTTAAAGTTAAAATAATTAACTAATCTAAAATCAAGTTGTGGTTGGAGACAGAGGAAAGTGGAGTTAGAACAGGGATGATGGTCTAATAAAGTACTGAAAGGCAGACAAATTATATTTCTCCATGATGGTAAAAAAGATAGTAAGTTTAGGAGTGGGTGGAGAATAGGGAGGAGAATAATAGGGGCTCATGGTGAGCTAGCAAACTATCAGAGTTTCTCATAAAGGTCATTGAATACTTATGGATAATGGCAAAATCTAGTATTCAACAATCTCCTTGTATAGCTGAGATGAAATGAATGGACAGTTCATGAAAGTTAAGACAGCTAAGGAATCGGGAGGTTTCAACTCTGTATGCCAGGAGAGGTCGGTGATACCCCCAACCATAATAGTAAAATTTAGGAAAATGAGAGATTTGGGGGAAAGATAATGAGTTTTGCTTTTGGCTTAGTCGAGTCTGAAATGTCTGTAGGAGACCTGGTTCAAGATGTCCAAGACGCAGTTAGTGATGTAATATTTGACCTCTGGAGAGAAACTAGTGATAGATAGATAGATAGATAGATAGATAGATAGATAGATAGATAGATAGATAGATAGATAGATAGACTGATTGATCTTGGAACTCTATACAAACAGATGTTAATAGAATTCACTGGAGCAAAAAACAGAGTGATTACAAAGAATAGGAGCTAATCATGTAAAAAATATACATATAAGGAAGGGTCATAGTCAGAGCAGGGCAAATTTTTAAGGGAGTAAACAGAATACTTCATCGGGTGGATGATGAAGCATGCTCACATCTATTTCTGTTCCTCTCTACTAAATTCTGTGTTATATTGACTCTAAATTCTTCAAGAACTGTTGTATACTAAGTAAGCATTTAATACTAGCAGTCAATTGCTTTGACTTTCCAGGAGAAACACAGGGTCATTAAAGGACATCTGCAATTTCTATGGGAATGCAGACCACTTTCTTATATGTAATTCTGGGCCATATTCATTGTCCATTTGTGTGGTTTTTACTAGATATACATACTGATATACAAGCTTGATGGTTTCCAATGTAGAACTTCAATGAAGAAATGGGGAAAATAAAGCATTAGAAAAATGCATAAAAGAAAGAAAAGATGGAATGGCCATACATAAGATGGAACCTACATAGTGAAATTATGAAAGAATATGAAAAGGAGTTACACAAGACAGGTAGGCATGGATGGATTAAAATTTGTATAATTGGAAAGACCATCAAAGTCAATGAGATCATAAATCCTTCTGAGCATTAAAAATTGGGACTAGACTCTACACATAAATATTTCTAGTTTTGTTTAAAGGGTATTTAGAATAAAGTTCCAATGGAAGAAAAAATATTGGTTTAGAAATTAGTCAAAAGATTTTTTTTCTTATTGAATAACTTTACATTGTATTTAAGGTGTAAAGAATTACAAAATGATTTATCAAAATGCTGACATAGTATATTCATGCCACATTATATATGTAAATTATAAGAATGATATTAGAAAATAAGTATTGCTTTACGTAATACAAGGATGCAACAGAGGCTTTTGCTAATCTTCACAGAAAGTCAGTTGGAGTCTGAGGTTTGAAGAGAGCTGACGTTCCAACTGAGGCTTGGCTTTGGCTTTTGGCTTTGCCTTGGCCTGTGCTTTTGTCTCTGGACAATTTGAACCTATCTGATTTCTCTGGACCTCTCCTTGACCTCTCCTTATTATACCCCTGTTATCTTTCCTGAATTTCCCTTTGGGCTCTGGGAGGAAGGGTGGTTTGGGGTTTGGTTATAGACATTATGGGTTTTAGTTTTCTGTAGACAAGTAAGACATCCTTAAATCAAGCTATCCCTTATTTTATTGACCTAGTAAATACTTTACTTTAAGGCAACCAAATCTTCCTGACTGGGAGAGCAGGCTCCCTCTCAGTCTATCCCTCTCCTGTGACCCTTCCCCCACCTTTAGCTTCTCCTAGTGGCTATTACAAAACCCTAAACCCCTCTCTCCTTCTGATTAATTTTGATATTAATAAATCCCCTTTGTTACCTACTCAAACCCTCTGGTGAATCATTGTGTTGAAGATTGAGAAAAGGGCTGAAGGGGGAAGGAGTTATTTTCTTTTATTTCTTGAGGGTGCTGCAGGCATTCATCTTGGCTGGAAGTCTTACCTGAGACTTCCTCCTGCCATCAGTTTCACTGACAGGGAGGAGCTCTTCAACTCCTCCCTCAAGGGACTTGAGAAACTAACAAGAGAAGCCCTCAAGGCAGATTTACATTTCTGACTGGCCCAACTCCTTTGTATCTATAGAGATACCTTTCCTGCCTTGAAGGGTTCAGTCTATCTCCCCCAGTACCCTCTGTCTCTAGGCTCAGTGTCAAACCTGTTCCAGCTACCCTCCTGTATACTCCCATTCATTCCCTTGCCATCCAATATACCACCTCATTCTTTCCTTCCCTACATTCAGCCATCCCCTTTCATTCCTCCTCCTAATACCTACCTCACCTTTATCCCTCCCTTTAACCAAAGATTAAGACTTACCTCTTTCTCTATAACATTTATTAGTTTAAAGATAAGAAGCACAGAAGCCAGCTTGAGGAAGAATTGGAGTTTCAAATAGAGTTGAGAGTATTAATTTCAACTGGTGGCAGTTATAACTGTTATTTCTATGACAGTTACACTCTGGGTGTGGCCTTTTGACAGTTGGCTTCTGGCAGTTGACAGAGCCACACACATTTTCTTTCTCAGGATTGGAGAAAGTAACATCTTTGCCTCTCTCTATCTCGGTCTGAGTGAAAGACCTAAAGGAGCTTAGTGTTTTCTTTTCCAACTTAGGAAACACTATTCATTTATCTGTTACTGTCTATAGATTGGTTAAACTGTGAAAAGACCAAACAAAACCTGGTCTTTGGTTTGGACTCTGAGTCTCTTAAGGCTCAGAGTCCTAACTTGATTCTTGTGGAGACTCAACCAGCTAGCCTTGGTTATCTTTATAACCTAAAGGCAAAGTTAAGAGTTATAGTGGTTAGGTTTATTTAGAATAGTATAAATTTGGTTAGTTAGATCAGGGAGGATTAGCATAGCCTGTGAACCACAGGAGAAGTGGTTCCTTGCGGGACCTGGAAGTTTATTTGGATGGAGTTAGTATCCCTTAGAATTAGAAATCCTTTTTCTCTTATATATATTTAAATTAATTGTTTATTTTTCATAAGCAAGAGTCTCTTTAGCGTTCCTTACACCTTGCATTGCTCGCCCTAATTTTATTTTTACAGAAGTGAAACATATTAAATATTTCTAATTTGTCTTTTTTTAGAAAATATACACAACAAAAACATTAACATCTAAATATTTTTCATTTAATGAGCATCATTGTTATAAACAAAGGCTTACAAAACAGTAATATTCTTTAGAAACTTATCAAATTTGTATAATACTAGAAAAGTTTTTATCTTCCAAATGAATGTTAATATCATACCTCATAGAAATTAAAAGTGGTATGAATAAATAAATATACTTCAGAAAGGTTTGAAATTCTCTGTTAACTTTATCTTGAACCTTCATTTTTATGCAACAGTCTTCCTTAAGGGAAACACTGACTTTGTAGACAGATATGTTCAATCTGATCAAAGTACAAATGCTATCAAACAGTATTGAATAGTTCCCATTTCCATCTAAATGTTGATGTATTAATCAAATACACAGTATCTGACATCTATGAAGTTGATTTTCATACTGGCTTATGGAAAAAGTTCTCACTATTTCATAGTTATTTCATATAATACTGAGTTGGGAGGGCTCAGGATTCACACCCTACCTCTAATACACAATGGTCATATCACTGTGGACATACCATTAAACCTCTCAGTATGCCCAGGAAACTCTAAGACTACTAAGTTGCAGATAGGTATTGGTAAGAAAAGACTCCTCACTAAGAGTTTCCTATACCAATGTAAGAACATATCCAACCAGAAAAATAATGTCTTGTGATCCACATGCTGAGAGACCTACTCTCATCAAAATAAAGCATCTGCACCATTGATCACTTTTACATTGTCTCTTATTGTTTTACATACATGAATCATAAGTTCCTAAAATATAGTGTTTCTGTCTTGTGTTATACAATATTATGCATATAGTTGCCACTCAAATCCTTGGTAAATGATTAATTTACAACGTTAGGAAAGCTATTTAAGAGTACATTTATAAACCTCTCATGTTAATATACAATACGGTAACTAAATCTTCCACAGTATTCCATTTGTACCCATTGTCAAAAGGGATAAGTGGGCTGGATAAACTATCTATTGGTATTCAATGGCATGCATTTCTTAAGTTATTTTTGTCTTCTATTTCAGATATCATAAAATTAATATGTGCCCTCTGATATTCTGAAATTAACTCTAACAAATTTACTTGTAGAAAAAGATATCTTAAGTTCCTAAGAATAGGGTAACATTAATAGTCTTCAATAGGAAACATACAGCATGGAATTTATTAACAACTGAAATAAATCATACCAAAAACTGTAAAATACAGTATATCTATGTATCTATATGTATATCTATACATCAAACTGAAAAGCTTCTGGTGTTGATCAAGTACTTAGAATTTTGATTAATTCTCTAGTTTTGCCTTTTTTATTAACAAAAATTGATATTAAGGCCAAAGAACAAGAAAAATTGACTA
The DNA here is from genome assembly GCF_016433145.1 of Gracilinanus agilis. Taxonomy (NCBI): domain Eukaryota; kingdom Metazoa; phylum Chordata; class Mammalia; order Didelphimorphia; family Didelphidae; genus Gracilinanus; species Gracilinanus agilis. Next base: position 595,257,277 of record NC_058130.1, read on the forward strand.
GATTTCTTCACAAATAGCAGTTTTAAGGAGATGGTCAGGAAATTTCCAAGGCAATGCATTACTTTGTTCCTTCTTTAAGAAGAGACAATGATATAATGGGAAGAGCACTGACTTGTCAGTCTGATAAAACAGAAGCTACACTGGATTTGGAGTCATAAGTCCTATAAATGAGTACTTGCTTTAGAATTTACTCTGATGTGACCCTGGGCAAGTCACTTAATTAGAAGGTTGTAATAGATGATTTGTAAGGTCTTTTCCAACTTTAAATCTATGATTCTATAAACCACTGAGACTCATTTTCTTCATATGTTAAATGAGAAGGTTGGCTTGGATGACCATAAAGGTTATTTCTAGCTCTAGGTTTGATCTTATTTTATTATATTGTATTGTATTATATCCTGTCCTGTCCTAGCCTACTCTATTTTATTTTACCTTATCCAGTAATTTAAGAATTATAGATGAGTGAAAAAGAAATAAATTTACCTTATTATCCAAGTATTTAATATATGTGCAGAAAGTACAAAGGATGTGGAATGCAGAAAGATATATTATAGTAATGGAAAATAGAACTTTTCCATCCATTCCTTTGCATCAAAAAATTTGTGACCTACACATTACTGTAAGCACTTTTAAATAAATCATAAGAAAAGGTCTTTGAAACAGCAAGACACTTTTATCTTTTCTACTATGAAGAAATAATAGTTACCTGAATGTACTATCTGATTAGTCACTTTAGCCAGGAGGCACAAATTAGCTTGAATCTCCTTGGAAATTAAATCCATTAAAAATTCTTAAATGAAGGAACTGTATCATAGCTATTAATTCTATAGCAATATTAATTGCTATCACTACATCCTTAGAAAATCTACAGTATGCTACATATAAGCTTTCTAATTTCTTGATGTCATTCAATATGAAGAAATTCGTATCAAAATTCATGTGACACTTTTATGGACTAACAAATACACAAAGACATTATAGTTTTTCAGAGAATAAGGATATCAAAGAACACATTTCATGCTGAATGCTCTGTTACAGGCCAGTTACTCCTACACTATAACTTTAGAATGACTTCAAAAACTCTATCACTAATATGGTTAGAATTATAAATTTTTTTAAAAATTAACATTATCTGACTTCATTGAGACCTCACTTCAGCAAGGCAGTCCTTTCATTCCTCCGTAACTGATTACCTATCACTCCCCACAGACTATTGGAAACCTCTCTTGTCCTCAGGCCTCCCATACCTACTTTTCCCTACTTTCTCTCAACTGAGGATCTTAACTCCTATACTTAAAAAAGCTTGCAGAGGAAAAAAAAAAAAAAAAAAAGCTTGCAGACACTTAACTTGAGCTTCTTTTCTCCCATTCCCTTCATTTCTAAACCGATTGACAGTCTTTCTTTCTTTCTCCTGATTCTGACAAAGAAGTGACCCTTATTTTCAAGACTAGCTGCTATATATGTGTATTTGATTTCATTCCCTCCCACTTTCTTTCATCCTCCGTCATTCCTTCTTACTCTTAAATCTTCAAACTTTTCCTATCATCTTACCCTTTATCTTCATTTACATAACCACAACCTTAATTCTAATCAACCCCAGCCCAGATAATTAGCCACTATCTTCTACAGTACTTCTAAAGTAATTTTCCTTTAGCCCTCCTAACATTCAGACTCCTGTACTCAAACAATTCCAGTGACATCCTGTTAACTATAGGATCAAATATACTTTTCTGTTTAGCTTTTAAAGCTCTACACAATCTGGTGCAAATCTCTATTTTCAGACTCAATGGGCATTACTTCCCATTCATCACCATCCAATCCAGACCTAGCATTCTCACTTCTCATCAAATAGGACACTCTATCTCCCATTTCCATTCTTCTTTACTAGCTCTCCCCCATACCAGAAATGTAATTCCTCCTTACCTACACTTCACAGAATTCCTCTCTTCCTTAAAGACACAGCTCAAGAAGCATCTTTTATGTGAAGCCTTTCCTGATTCCTCATAATTATTTCCCTACTAAACAACCTTACTTAAATATATTTGTATTTGTTGATTTTTAATTTTAGATATATTATGCATACTTTTTGTCTCCCTCATTATAATATAAACCCACAAAACTAGAAGAACAATTTACACAAGAGAAAAACATCTTTGAAATACTTTAGAATTCTTCTTAATATGATGATAAACAATGAGTCTAGAGGACTAAAGTTTAATTGAATCATTACTTCCTGCTAGAGAAGTGATGAAGTTATGATGTAGAATAAGTCAGTCATTTTAGGAAATAACCAATATGGGAATTTACTTTGCCAGAATATTTCCTTTATTATCCAATTGGAAGTGTGTGATGGTGTAAGAGGGGAAAACGGGAATTATTATGGTTGGACTAGATATTTAAGGTTTGGTCACCAGAAATCGATTAACTCGATTTTGAAATAAAAGAGACCCAAGTCAGGATGACTTTTATTGTGGTTTATTCACACTCAGAAAGGTTGAAGGTAGGGAAATTTAAAGAAAGAAACTCTGACCTGGACCAGAGGCCTGAACCAGCTAGGGATTCAGAGGCCCCAGCAAAGGGGCACAGCGGTTAAAGGCTTCTAGCCACAAGGCCTCTTCTAAGAAGAGAGGCCTCCTTGAGGCTAAAGACTCCAGAAATGCCCAGGGAAGAGAGTCAGCCTAACTTGCCCACATGACAATTCAAAGGGTAGCAGTCTGAGGTCTCACCAGAGCTCCTTCAACACCAAGATCAAAGCGCCAAAAGTTCCCCACAGGAAGTTCCCATCATATTTAAAAGATAGCATATTTCGTCACTTCCTACATCCACCCCCAGTTTCACATGGACAGATGGCAACCTCAATACTGTTTTGGACAGCACAAGATCTAGAGATTTTGAGAAGGAGATTCCCCAAGTATTTCCTCTCACCTCACAAGTCAGCAAAAGAATTAAAAAGGTCCATCAATTTATTTAATCCGTCCTATACTGACGAATTTATTTTAGATGAATTTTACACTCTATCAGAGAAGGCTAAATTCCTGGAAGAAACCAGAACAAATCAGGATCTGGCTTTGTGACCTAAGGAACATAAAGACATTGATCTTACTGTGGCAGCTAATATGAGACCATTATTAAAATGCAGAGCAGATCTCCTTGAGGCAGTAAAAATACATGCTAAACGCCCTAATGCTTGGAATAAATTTGAAAAGTTGAGGCAAGCAGAGAATGAGCATCCAAGTATTTTTCTGGATCATCTAATTGAGAATTCAGAAAATTTTCTAGGGTACCTCAGAGATCAAATTGCTGAAGCCCTATGCCATATAAGAAGACAATTCATCAAGGAGACAAGCATACCCATGCATATCTATTTTAAACAAAACTGCCCACGATGGGAAGATCTAAGTCTAGAAGAACTGAGACAACATGCTACTTATACACAATATTCATTTATTAAATATATATCATTCTTGATAAATTCTTACCTTAACTATGGATAGCTACAGTCACTGCTTTAGTTCTTTATAAATAAGGTCCCATGGGACTCCCCTATAATCCTTTCTTTTCTCTTCTTCTCTTTCTTCCATTCCTTCCTCATCTCTTCATCTAATTTTATCCTTCAACTCTCTCTATTCCCTAGAGATTAAATTTGACAATAGTATTAAGGGAAAAGGACTTTTCTCTAAGTATATACCTGAAGATATATTGAGACACAAAGGATGTTCTGACTTCTTTATGGGATTTGTGAGACCAAATCAAATCACTAACTCCTTCACTAGAGTATTTGAATGCTGAGTTATTCATATACCATCCAAAAGTTTTAAAGGTTTCAAAGCATTACGCAAATTAATTTTTCACTTTATCCTCTCAATGACATTTACAGTTATTATTTTACAAATAAAGCAATTGAGATACACAGAGGTTTTAAGTTCCTCAACATCTCATAGCTAAAGCAACATAGCTTGAATCTAGACACAGGTATTTTGACCCCAAATCTAATGTTTTTTCCAGTACACAAACTACAAAAAAAAATCAGACAAAGAAAGTCAATCAGTACTGAGTATTGTCCAGTTATGCACAGCAATCTCAGTTACTAACTAGTTATGCCTTATATCCTAAGTTACTCATGCCAACAATATGATCAAATGACTAAATTTTAAGATGTTCTAGGTCTCCAGAAAAGAAAAGCTTTAAGGAAAGATTCACTGCAGTGAAGAAAACCTATAGGTAAAAAGTCTATCTAATGTTTTTTATGCATGAAAAAACTATAAGGGGAAAATACATTGTTTTTAAAAAGGTATCCTTTCTTCATGTCTGCCTAGTTGTATTAGGAAAAACTTCCAAATATTTGTAGTTATTTCGTTTATTCTGATAAGTAAAAATTTTTTTATTTAGGTAAAATTCATCCTGTTTTGCCTACTTGAAAAATCTCTTTAAATAGTTAAAGATTCTGCTCCATCCCACCAAAGAAAAAAGGGAAAGAGAAAGAAAACAGTTTGTGCTGCCCATCTTTTGGTATCTTTTGATTTTTCCATTATTATCTTAGAAGCCACATGAAAGTGTTTTTAGCTCATAAGCTATAAACAGGATATTACAGTTAGTGAAAGAAGTGCTAGTTATGAATATATATTTTGTTGAATTTAGGCCTGAAACTAATCTTGAAAACAGAAAACCCAAATACAAGTTTTTGGAGACAATATTGAAAAACTAAATAACTCTGAATGTTAAAAGATGAATCAACAAAGAAAGATATTTAAATTCTATCTCTTTACATATTCTAGTAATATGATTACTCTAAGAAATAGGGAAGACTAAACAATTTAGAAGCATTTGTGTATTATATAATCTACTGTCCCTTTTTGTTAATTTTGTTCCATTGTTTCAGTTATGTATGGCATTTTATGATCCAATTTGGGGTTTTCTTGGCAAAGATAAAGGAACAGATTGTCATATACTTCTCCACTGCATTTTTACAGGTGAGGAAACTGAGGCAAGCAGGGTTAAGTGTCACACAGCTAGGAAGTATTTGAGGACAGATTTGAACTCAAGAAGAGGAATCTTCCTGACTTCAGGCAGGCTCTCAATCCACTGTGTCATCTAGCTGCCCAACATTATCTCTAAATCCCTTCATATAAACCAATGTCCTTTTAACTTCATTAAAAACATAAAATGAAAGGTTTGAGATAAAGAGGGGCATAGAAGAAAGCATCTGATTAGACACTAAAGTGGCCTAGTTATGCTTTTAACTGTGTAATCTTGAAGTCATTGTATCACTGACCTAACGTTGGAAGGGACTTCCAAGCAGTTTCAAGCAGTAAGTGTCAGAGGCAAGATTTGAACCCAAATACTCTGACGCTGAAACCAGTGCTCCTTCACTGTACCTCACAGCCTCTCAGAATGACATACAAAATTAGAGGTTTAAACTAATGAATGAATCCATCAACAAGTTCTTATTTAAGTATCTGTGATATAGCAGGTACTTCTAGGTGTTAGGGAAACTTATTTAAAAGTGAGAATCTTTGACTTCCAGAGGTTTACATTCTACTGAAAGGATAGAATTTGTTTACAGATTGCTAGATAATAATGAGTATTAACAAAATGAAAACATAATGATGAAGGGAGAGAGACACTAAAAACCAAGAAGAGCAGGAAAGGATTCCAAAGAAAGTACCATTTGAGATGAACTTGGAAGGAATGTAGGGGTTACAAGAAGTCAATTACAAGAAAGACTATATCAAGCATGGGAGCTAGCCAGTACAAAGACAAAAAAGTAGGAGGTAGAATGTTGTACATAAAAAAAAAAAAAAAAAAAAAAAAAAAAAAGTCAGCCAGTTTGACTGAAAAGCAAAGTGTGTAAGAGAAAAAAGAACATAATAGACATGCAGAGATGAGTTTGTGTCAGATCATGATGAGCTTCAAATTCTAACCACTGGGGTCTGTAATTCACCCTAAAGGGAATGAAGAATCATTGACACTTATTTAGCAGAAGAACAACATAATCAGACCCATGAATTAGGACTATCAATTTTGGAGCTTTATTGAGAATGCACTGAAGAGAGGAAGGACAGCATTAAGTGTTTATTTCACCAGACCAAATAAGAAGCAGAAAAGGCTAAGAGTAGTATAGTGATGGTACAAATTGAAAAAAGGAGATAAATGCTAAAGCTGTTGAGGTGGAATCAACAACTAATTGCATATCATGGAAGAATTTAAGTGAAAAGTTGTTGATGACTTATTACAAAACTGGATGCCTGGAAGAATGATGGTAGCATCAATAGAAAAAAATCAAAGTTTTAAAAAGGAATAGTTTTAGGGGGAAAAATAATAAGTTATGTTTCAGACATATTATGTTTGAAATGCTTATGAAAATTACTGGTGGATATGTACCACAAGCTGTTGGAGATCAAATACTGAAACTAAGGAGAGGGATGAGGGTTGGATAGAGATCTTGGAATCATCTGCATAGAGATTCTATTTAGATAGATGGGCACTGATAATTGAAAAGGAGTATAAATGGCCTTGAAAGAGCCATGGTGGAATACCTACATAGAAAGCCTTTGACATGGATAAAGATCCAGTAAAGGAGAACAAAAAAGGATCAGTAAAATAACTAGGAGGAGAATCAAGAAAAAGCAATGCTGTGAGGAGAAAGCATATCCAGAAGGAAGGGGTTAATTAGCATATGGAGAAAGAAAATGATAAAAGGTTCCTACAAGATGAGGTAAGAGTACAAGTGGAAAAGATGACAAAAAGGGACAATTCAATTCCTAAGACAAGAGGCAGTGAAGAAAGGAATCAGAAATTATAATAAGGCTAAGGGAAATATAGAAATGGGAGGAGAGGGAACTCAGAATTGAAAGATTCCATTTTTCAAATGAAGAATGTGAAGAGTTCCTCTGCTAAGATAGAGGGAGAAGGTGATAGTAAATGCTTTGAGAAAAAAATTCTAACAGAAACTGTGAGAAGTGCAAAATATCATGGAAAGGATGGATTACCAGGTAACACCAAACCCAGCTGAGGTTGTATAAAATTTGCAGTGGACTTAGTTCCATGACTTCCTCCCACAATATTCTGAAGTATGTCAGAGCTGCAGAAATCAGACAGGAAGAACAATCCAGACTCATGGTTTAAAATAAAAAGAACAACAGGGAAATGGAGAAAGGGATTAAAGGAATGAAAAAGATGTAAAATTGAACTAGTTAACAAAGATAACAATCAATAATAATCGAAGGTCCATTCAACCACTAAAATCAACAACTCTATTATTATATGTTCTAAAAAAGGTCATCAAATTTCAGAAGAAGAACTTTACTTCTAAATCACATTAGACCCTGGAAGCAACAGGGGATTTTCATTGCTTTCAATCCTTTAATGCACCATGGTAGGTAAACAGACTGTTAATAAAATGTTTCCTGATTAATGTTAAATATATCCAGTAGAGCGATCATGCTGAACAGACTTAAAAATGAGCAAACAAGAATTTACAAAGTACAGTTTCCTTTTCTGTACTTAAATCTAATTGATTTCACAAGACTCTTATTTCATATACAAAACTGGGAAAGTACATGTGAATTAGAAGTATTTTTAAAGTTAGAAAAAAAGATAAATTAATTCTTAAATGTCTCAGATGGATTCCTAATGCAAATTAAAACATACTATTCTCCACTTTATTTCCTCCATGAATTTTTTTTGAGTGTAAGCAATGTGTATCTTACTTCACAACATTTTGAATAGGGAAGTATTATATGATAATATATGTATAACCTGTATCATATTATGTGCCTTATTGGGAAGGAAGAAGTAGAAGGGAGGAGAAAAGAGATTACAAAACATCAAAAAGTAAATATTAAGAATTTTTATTGACATAACGTAGAAAAACTAAAAATAGAAATAAAAATTTTAAAATAAAAATATCTATCCACAGGAAAATCTAATAAATGAACATTAACTGAATAACAACAACAACAACAAAAAAAGCTCATTTTGAAAACTATTATGGACATACCTAAGTAAAAGATTGTCCTGACTATTGCAATAAAAAAATATATAAACATCTACTATATTAGGAGCTTTGTTTTATCTCTTCAAAATACTTGTTGACAATTACTCTTTTGGATTTTTATCTTATGTGTTTATAACAATTGAGGAATGAGTTTGAAATTTGACTTCTCAAATTATTCTTTTGGATTTTTATCTTATATAAACAGGTTTAAAATTTGTCATCTCAGGGGCAGCTGGGTAGCTCAGTGGATTGAGAACCAGGCCTAGAGACGGGAGGTCCTAGGTTCAAATCTGGCCTCGGACATTTCCCAGCTGTGTGACCCTGGGCAAGTCACATGACCCCCATTGCCTATCCTTACTATGTATTGGCTCCAAGACAGAAGGTATGGGTTTAAAAAAATTTCAGTAGAATTAGAAATGATAACAGTAAAATTAAAGAAGTAAATAAGAGAGCCAACGGTGAAAAAATGGAGAAATGGGGTGGAAACAACTCAATTCAGAATTTTAACTGTCACAAGACAGGACAAAATCAGGAGGTATCCACAAAAACATTCATGTTTGTTTTAGGGGTCCTCATCCCCCCCAAAAAAGGGAAAAGCTATATAAATCTGTAGACTAAGAGAGAGGTGTCGCTGGACTAGGTGAGGTTAAAGACACAAGAAAGAAATCTGATAGATTTTAGAGGATGTCACAAGAAGTCAGGATCAAAGGCACAAGTAGTAGGCTTGTCTTAAAAAAAAAAAAAGACATTTTGCTATGACATGAAGAAAAAAAAATGGATGCACAAAATGATAGATATTTCAAAACAGAGAGTAAAATCACACCTGATGACCATCTTCTCAGCAAAAGAGATATGAGATAAGAGGAAGAGCAATTACAAGCTGCCATTGAGAACTTGATTAGAACAAGCAAGATGCTTTCTCATAACAGCTCTGGCGTTGAAAGCAAGTAATGCACAGTTCAGAGTACATGGTGGTGTTAGAGGATCATAGAATAAAGTTCAAGGCAAACAGTGGGTCAAGTACAGAAATTGGAAGTCATGTGAGGCTTTACAGTCCTGTTGCAATGAGGTCAACAAAACTTTAATAACAACCAGTCTAGTACCATGGATAGCTCCTCAAAGAAGAAATTACTACAGCAAAAACTAAAAACGTATCCATGGAGCTACAAGAGTATTCTGTTGACTCTTTCCTAGCTCAAAAAATCTGATTGTTAAAAGAAACCCTTTTTGCTAAGCTTAATCCTTATAGTCCTGGAAAACAATCCATAAAGTTATATTTCTTCCTCTCCCAGGGGGAAAAAAAATAAAAATAAGTTATTGCTTTAGAGGCCATAATAGCACTGGATTTAGAGTCGGAGGACCTGGGTTCAAATCCTTGCCCTGACACTTAAAAAACTTCAGTGACCCCAAATAAGTCTCTTCACTGTTAAGTCTCAGGTTCTTTATCAATTCTATAAGGATATTGGACTAGATATAAATATTTAACACTAGAATTTAAGAATAATATAAGAGTATTCTTATGAAGGAATTCTGGAGATAAAATTGTTTTCAAAGTGAAATTATGAAATTTGTTTGCAAAAATTTGCAAAGTATATATGCAATGACAGGAGAAATTATAAAACTTATAGGAGGGGCAGCTGGGTAGCTCAGTGGATTGAGAGCCAGGCCTAGAGACGGGAAGTCCTAGGTTCAAATCCGGCCTCAGACACTTCCCAGCTGTGTGACCCTGGGCAAGTCACTTGACCCCCATTGCCTACCCTTACCACTCTTTCACCTATAAGTCAATACGCAGAAGTTAAGGGTTTAAAATTACAAAAAAAAAATTAAAAAAAAAAACTTATAGGAAAATTTTGCATTGAGCAATATATTTAACAAGCTTGATTCTTCTTAAGCATTTACAATATGCCAGGCATTGTGCTTAGCACTGTAGGTATCCATTGAAAAAAAAAGGGGGGGGGGGGGGGCAATGTACAAATACTAAGTTCATACAAGCTATGTACAAAGTTGGTTAAGGTAACATGAAAGGGAAAGGCATCTGTGCCTGAAAAGCCTAGGAAAGGCCTCCTGCAGAAGGTGAGAGGGACAGAAAGAACCTTCTGGCCTGACTGGGACTTTTACTGCTATGGTCACAAACAAGACGCTGGTCCAGAATGGTATAACTCATGTTTCTTATGAAGAGAGCAACTCACCTTTCAAGAAATTTAGACCTAAGATAATCCACATTATAGTTATCAACTTGGAAATATTCCTTTTATTTTTTCACTATTACTTCTTGCTGATATCCAGGTGGCCAAGGCCCACAGACTCCACTGTTGCTTCTAATTGATGCCTCTACTAATACTATATCCAGGGATCATTCTTATAGCTCTTGAGTGTACTTCTCTAATTCCCTTCCCTCTTTCTTGTCCATTCTGTTTCTCCTTGGATTTCTACCAAAGGTTTTCAGATTAAATATCATTAGCTTGCTCTTATAACAGTCACTAGCTATTGAGATCGCTATAAGTAAAATGAAACAACAAAAATTATTTAGAAATTTAGAAACATGGGGCAGCTGGGTAGCTCAGTGGATTGAGAGTCAGGCCTAGAGACAGGAGGTCCTAGGTTCAAACCCGGCCTCAGCCACTTCCCAGCTGTGTGACCCTAGGCAAGTCACTTGACCCCCATTGCCCACCCTTACCACTCATCCACCTATGAGCCAATACACAGAAGTTAAGGGTTTAAAAAAAAAATTTAGAAACATTTATTAAGCATCTAATATATGTAAAACAATGTGATTAAAACCTAAAATAGGGAAACGCATAAGCACAGCATAAAAGATAAAGAAATTAATGCAAAGGATGAGTCCAGGCAAAGTGCTAGAATATGAGAAAAGAGATTAGTTGTTCCATGGAAACTTAACAGGAAACTCCACAGAATATAGAAAACTAACTGAAATTAGAGGGGAAAGAATGGAAAATCATATATGATAATAGCTTATAACATTTTTGGTTCCACAAATTCCTTTTAAAAATGTATTATGATATCCAAGGATAATTTTATATATTACTCATAATATTCTTTTTAAAAATTCATTAAGCTTATAGAAACTACAATGATAAATTAGCCCCAGGAAACTCCAAGTTGAAATTTGAATTACATAATTATAATTATGAAATATAAAATTTCAATCTACCCATAAATATGAAAACTTTGGGAAATTATGAAATACAAAACTATAATCAATAACTATAAAATAAATATGAATATTTTATGTAGGACATGCCATGAGAATTTAAAGAAGCCATCTACCAGGACCTCAAATACTTCCTATTATATGCAACATTTTATATTACATTTCTTTAGTTCACAAATTTTGATGATTTTAAATATTTTAATGAAATAACTTACAACTTGAAAAAATGTTTAACACAATAGTCATTCTCCATAATCTTGTCAATGATATACTTTTGAATTTAAACAAAGGTTTATTCAATACCAAATATGTAATAAAATCTGGTTCCATGTCAAGTTTTTTTCCTGCAGTTTTAATATAAAAATAATAAAAAATATTCAATCACACAAATATGTAGGGGAAAACAGCAAGAGAATTTTAAAACCTATCCTCTGAGAAGATTAGTTTTATTCTTAGCCACCTAACCAAAAAATGAAAATAACTAGTTATGATATATAAAATATTTACTTTTCTAAATCACTAATTACAAGCCCAATCATAAATGATAAATCTACTTTGAGTATGCAATTGAACATGTTGTTTCAATTTTAACAGTGCATACACATAAACTAACCTTTATAAGGAAAGAACCCTTTTAGACATGACTTTCTTCTCTTCTACCAGGGACACACCTGCCATTACACTCTCACCAAAACTCTATGTATGACTGACATGTTGAAAATTAGATTGTTTGAAAATTCACCAGAAAGAAAAGTAAGAAAAATGGAAAATAAATGTAAATGGGGAAAAAAGTCTTAGTACTAAAGTGAGAAGAAATATGTTCTATTTCTGCAGAACATTTGTCCATGATTTCAAGATAATGTAATATGCATACCCAGTGATCATAGTTTTCAGAAAGTCTGACATTCATGTTATAAGAACACAAATGTTTCTAACATTTTGATTATGTGATTACATAATTAATGAGGTACAATTATGAGATAATAGTGGAAAATGAAGAAGCCACTCTGGTGCAATATACAGAATGCAAATGAGGGTACAATGTACAGAAGGCAAATATTCACATGTCTGACCACTCACTAGCAATGTGGTGGCACTCTAATATCAAAACCTTGTGGAAGTTTGGAAACAATTTAATAACAGATTAAGAAATTGCAAGGATGTATTAAACTTAGGAGAGGCCAGAGTTTTTGATGTAATTGTTGCACAAACACCAAAATTGTAGTACATGTAAGTAAACTTGATGATTTAGAATCACTGTAGAAGTCACTGGGTAGTTCTTCACAAAATGCTTCAAATAAATACATACTTGTTATTACAGAGGAAAAATATATGAGCTGAACAATTGTTTTTTGGCTAAAGTGTCATTAAAGGATTTTTAGCGTGGGCTGCTGTCACAAATCACCAAAGAGTTCATGAAGGGTTAAATGGGAGTCATTGAAATAATATGAGATGTAGAGAAAAAGCTAGAAATCATGATCAAGACATCAATTGCTTCATTTTCTACAAGTACCTATTCACTGTCTGTGATACCTTTTTTGTTTTCTTTCTTTTCTTCATCCTTTTCTTCTTTATATTAAAAGAAAATTTATCTTTATATAAGTGAGGCAATATGTAACCAAAAAAATTTTCTATTGTACATAAATTAATTTTCATTAGGAATTAAAACCCTTTGCTACATGTAGATTTCAAAAAACAAAGCTCTTACCTAACTTAAGACCTACTCTTCTTACTTCTGTCATTTCTCAAATATAATTAAGATCCACATGAATCTAATACCATTGTCATATATTAAAAGAAAAAGGATACATTAATTGATAGAAATATCACCAACCAGTGAATAGAGATCACCTATTCTAACCCACTTATTCTAACAATAAAGAAGCAGTCTCAACATCTAAATTATCTGTCCCTAAACATAGTAAGATAGAAGCATGGCAACATAAACAAACTCCAAATCACTTTTTCCATTATGCTGATGATCCTATGCTATTCATATAGATAATATAGCTCTTTACTATGACTCTCAAAAAGAAAAATGAAAGCTTTTGACTGTTAATTTTTGAAATGAAAAACAAAAATCCAATTTAGGATGAAATGTACAAATTATTTTTTAACTTTTACCTTTTAAAATGGATTATATGTATTATCTTTTTTCATGTTTTTGCTCAATACTGGCTTCATCTTATTAAGAAAAATCAAATATTATCCGTTACCAGAAAAACAAAAGTAAATTTTTTTTAAAAGTCTGAGATGGCATGAGTCTTATCTATAAAATCAGACTACATTTTAAAGGGCAGACAACCATTTTAAAATTGAGATTAAAGCAGAACAGAACAGAAAGTATGATTGTTTTATTAATAAAAAATAACTATGATCAAGTTTACTTCTTGCCTCATTTTGCTTATGAACAACAGGTTACTATCTCCATTATCTCCAATAAAATAAATAAGAATTCTAACTCGTAACTCAGGAAGGCAAAAGTCATAAGGTCCTCTGGACCTCTTGTCTACAATGATAAAGCAGAGTTTGAGAATAAGAAATCACAGAAAGAGGAGTGGATATGAGTCAGCAAAGTACAAAACAGAAAAATATAAATTCCAATTAAATGTTGTTTTTCCTACAAAAGATGACAAGCAAATTAGTTGAAAAATTTCAGGTTCAAAAGGAATAAATCCAAGAAACTATCCTAAACTGAACCTGAATCACTAAGGAAATAACAGGAACAGTCTGACTTCCTAATCCCCCTACAGCATGGATTACTTGGTGCCATATTTAATATACTAAAGACTATGTATCCTTTTTTTATTTTTAAGGGCAATTCACTCAAAGAAAACTCCAACTTGGTCTGAAATGACATCACAGATGTGGAGACAAATCACAAATGATGTCACAGATGTAGTCAAATCACAATCTAACTCCTGGGATTATAAGCATTAGATATTAAGAAGTAGGAAGAATTCTTTACTTTATAATATGTAATATCTATGGAAAAGTAGAAGATATAAGAAGATATGAGGAAGGGGATATATATGAAAAATTTTTATAAAATGAAAATGATAATGATTACCTGCATACAGAGTACAAATCGAAACCACCACCAAATATTTGCTAAGGACCCACTCTGTGCTAAACATTGAGAAGACAAAGGTAAAAACAAGAATTCTTGCCTTAAAGGGAATACATTCTAATGAGAAAGACATAGAGTTTAATTTATATTCAGTTTTGGATTATTTCAAGGACTAGTTCTTATTTGTGTATTTATTCAGGCACCTGGTTTCTTCTCTATTTTTGCTTGTTATTAAATAATATCATTTCATTATATTGGAGCTAAATTTAAAATATGTACAAAAATAATAGGAGGTAGGGTATGAAAGAGTTCAAGCGAAAGAAGTGCCAAGCTAGGAAAGTAGAAGTTAGGTATCCTAAGAGATGAAGGGATGGAAAGATAGATGGCATTCCAAATACAGAGCTATCAAAAAGCATGGAGATGGGAAATGGAATTTGAGTTGATTGCTCATAAAGCTCTATGCAAAGTGATAATAAATAAGATGTAAGATAAATAGGACACAGTCCCAGATATTAAAGAACTTCTAGTTTTTAGACACACACAAACACAGGAGGCACCTACGAAAATATTTATTTGACCTACGAATTTATTGATGAAAGCAACTTCCATTGAGGAAACTACTAAATCAGTGCAGATATGCAACTCTTCTAAGCTTATATTCTTAAAGAGTGAGATATATGTTTCACAAAGATTAAGTAACTTGCCCAGGCTCTTGCAGTGTGTGTGTGTGTGTGTCAGAGAACAAATCTGAACCCAGGTCACTCTGATATATAAACATGCACATACACATAACAATATAAGTGTGTATATGGGTGTGTCTCTGTTCAAAAAAAGAAATAAACTCCCTGAAATTTCAATTCCACATTAAAAAAAAAATCTTTTAACCAGGTACTAATATGTAGAAAAATTTAAATGACTTTGATTTATACATTCCCTTATCCTTTGTACAAGTTATGCTTAAAGTGTTAAGCTTTGGAATTATATTATTTAACAGCAAGCAAAGATAGAAAGAAGGAACCAGGTATCTGAATAAATATATAGTTAAGTCCTTGAAATAATCCAAAACTGAATATACATTCTTTCAGTACTTAGTTTAAATTCCTATTAAAAGCAATTTCACTGCCCATATAGCAGGCTACATGTAAAGTAGTGGTGCTAGATTTCTGGCCAAACACCATGGGTTCTAATGATGGTCCTGCCACTTATTACTCACATGACTTTAACTTAAAGTCACTTAAAATTTCTGGGCCTAAGTTTATTCGGGTATAAAATGAAAAGATTAGACCAAATGACCTCTCAAAATCCCTGTTATCTCTGATATGTGATATTTTCTCAATTTAATAAACTATGCTAATAAACTAATTTTAATAGAAGTTATGACCAAAAAGAAGTCCTTCTTCTTAGACAAAATAGGAAAAGTGAAACACAGATACATGAGGGTACACATGCAAACTCTTATAAATAGATACTGGATGTTCATATATTTGCAAGAAGACTTTTTATTGCATTAAGAAATGAGAAGACAATGAACATAATTTATTCAGCAAATAGAGATTATTTTGCAAAACAAATTCAAGAAGCTACCTAACTGCAAAGCAAGTGGTCTTTTAGCATTAAACAGTCTTGTTTAAAAGTAGAAAGCTCCCTTGTAAGTGTGGAAAGATTTGGTAACTATCAGCTATAGCAGAAGGTGATAATGGCCACATCCCATAACCAGCGATTGGGGCAACAATCACAGTAAGGAAGCAGACAGGTGCTAAATGGTAGCTAGTTACCAC
The DNA here is from genome assembly GCF_016433145.1 of Gracilinanus agilis. Taxonomy (NCBI): domain Eukaryota; kingdom Metazoa; phylum Chordata; class Mammalia; order Didelphimorphia; family Didelphidae; genus Gracilinanus; species Gracilinanus agilis. The sequence goes on from NC_058130.1 coordinate 595,273,293, forward strand.
AATGCCAAATAATACCTCTACCTCTTTTTATGTTATTTCAGCACAACAGATAAGAATAAGCTACTCCTAGATAAAACTAAAATGTTCAGATGTTATTTCAACATGATAAAAGCATTCTGTGATTAGTGAATAATAACAGTAAAAGGATTTGTTTTCTTAATTCAAACACCCAGTAGTCAAATATTCCATCATTCTGTGCTAAATTAATGGTCTACAACTAACCCAGACAGTTCCAAACACGTGACAAATGAAAGAATCAAAACACTGTAGCCACTTGCCAGATTGCTACTAGAACAAAAGTACAGCAGGTGGTCAGTCATCGACTGCTCCAAATGAAATCATCCCATACAGAACATTATCCCCATCATGATATAATGTTGTTTTTGTGTAATGCAATCCCTCATATCCAATTTTCAAAATTAAGAGAAAATTGTTTTTAATGATAAACCAATAAAGAACACAACAATGATCCCAAATAATGTTGTTCAGTACTAAGTAAAAAGAGGCCCATCCCCACACTCATACCCCCATGTTTGTTAAATGAAGCACTGCTTATCTGGAATAAATCCTGTGGCTGAGTTAAACACCAGGTGGTATACTAGGGTCATGTTTTTAAAGGAACAGATGGCTCAAACTTTTCATCTTTATGAGAAGCCCTATAGGACTTTTATAAGTGAAACTGTCTTGAAAGTATTTTATACAACTAATACAATTACTTATGTGACTCATCACTTCATATTGTAAATACAGCAGCAGTGAGACAGCTGCTACATTCATGGGTTAGGCAATATTTGGGAGTAGAAGCAGCAGTAAAATATGTATGTATCATTAAATATACCTCAACCTAGGTATCTTATCCTCGTGTAAATACAATAAAATGTTCCTAATTAGTAATCTAAAAGGGAGAAAGTATATTCAGGTTGAAGGTGAGACTGGTTGATTTGCTACTTGAAAAATACTAGATATTTAGGGGGATACAGAGATGAATGAGGAGCCTAAAAGGAAAGCAAAAATATGAACAAGAATAGGCCTAACAAAATTGAAAATCCAAGAAGGGCAACAGAGAGATATGAAACAGTGTTATAAAGGGTTCAGAGAACACCTGCTGGACTGGTGCACTCATGTAATCCCTGCTGGCAAGGAAGCCAATCCCACAAGCTCAGGGGTTCTGAGCTGCAGCATGCTCAGCTGGTCAGGTGTCCTCACTAACTCTAGCATCAATATGTTGAAGCCCTTCAAAGGTTGCCTAAGGAAGGGTAAACTGGCCTCAGAAGGAATCAATGTGGATAAGGTCTCTCACACTGATTAGCAGCAATAGCAAGCCTGTTAGTGGCTCCTGCACTTCCAGGCTAGGCAAGAAGGAAGGAGCCAGTCTCCTGCTTCCTTCTACCAACTCTATCTAAAAAAGTGCTCAGAGCCTCAGGAAATTATTCCTAAAGAGGGAACCAATTCAGAGACAGATGCATAAAGACAGGTAGACTTTGGCCTAGATCAGTGGTTCCCAAACTTTTTTGGCTTACCACCCCCTTTCCAGAAAAAATATTACTTAGCCCCCTGAAAATTAATTTTTTTTAAATTTTAATAGCAGTTAATAAGAAAGATAAATGTACATGTGGCCATCACCAACCCCCTGGATCACTGCAGCACCCACAAAGGGGCAGTAGCGCCCACTTTGGGAATCACTGGTCTAGATCTTGCCAGATGGCTAGAATTTTAAAAGAGAAGAAGACTAGAGAATAGGCATGGAGTATAACATGGGCAAAGACAGGGAATGGAAAAAATTTATATAGGCAGAACATGGGATACATTTACAGGAAAATAACATGCTGTGATAGGGTTAGGAAATAAGGCTTAAGTTTGCTAAAGAGAGTCTTAAAATCCAGGTTAAAGAATATGAAATTATTTAGTAAATAAGAAGAGAACACTTAAGATTTCTGCAGGGGAAGTTGAAGAGGGCTGTAGAACATTGTTCAAGTGATTTAAGAATGTAAAGTAAGTGAACAAAAAACAGGACATTTAAAGCCCTTCAACACCTTGTCATTTTAATACTGATATCAAACCAGGAAAGCCTAAGTAGGGAAAAAAAAAAAGTGGAAGGTATTCCCATCCCCTAAACCTTTAACAACATCTGGTTAGTCCGATAAGTCCCCCTTGCACTAAATGGTTCAAAGTTATTCTTCCAAACAACCATCTCATCAAAATTCAGGCCTCTTAAAAAGGGAACTGGTGACTAAGACTCAATTGGCACCTATTCCTTTTTTTTATATATCCTAGTTCCCACTCATTCCTTACAGGTGGAGAGAACTTATAGAAAGATCCCTTTTAGAAAGGTGACAAAGTAAAGAAATAAAAATATCTATGAATCCATGAATAAAAAGAGGTTTTTAAGGAACCTATCCTCTCTACTCTTAATACAGTGGTAGTCATACTCATAAATAAAGTGGCCCCATGTGACCCAGAGCCCCAGTCTACAACTCTTAATGGCAAGGAACCTGGGATCCATGTGGTTAAAGATATCATATCTTTAAAAGGATGCTCATTATGGCTGGCATCAACAGTAGGATTAATCCAAAGATTATAACCTCTGAGAACACCATTTATCTAGTCAACATTATCTGGGAAAATGCAAAGGAAAATATACTCATTATATTGCCCAGAAAATACTAGTATTGACTGATAAGTCTAAAAGGTATACTAGTGATATACAAGTAAAACAGGGGAAAAGAAAGCTATGTGAATTTCTTTAAATGTTTTTAAATTTTGAAAATTTATTTTTAAACCCCTCCCCTCATTAAAAAAAAACAATTATATAACAAATACATTCCAGCAAACCAAATGCTTATATTTGTCATGTTCAAAAATTTATGTCTCGTTCAATACCTTGAATCCATAATCCCTCTGTTAGGAGGTGAATAGAATGTTTGATCATCAGTATTTGAGAGTCATAGCCATTCACTGAATTAATTAGTTTCTAAGTCTTTCCAGGTTGTCTTTACAATGAAGTATTCTCATTCTACTCATTTCAATTCACTTTAATTCAATAGAAGCCCTCCTCCATTTACACAGTAATTATATACTATTATATTCATATGTCATAGTTCAGTGATACCCCAATTGATGGCCACACCCTCTATTTCTAGTTGTATGATAAAACAAAAAAGGAATGCTATATTTTTAAACATATAGTTCTTTTTAGCTTTGATATCTTTGAGGAATAAGCTATCAGTGGTATCAATATGTTTCAAAGTCTATGCATAGTTTAGTGACTTTGAGGGCTCTGCCAAACTAGCTTTCCAAAACTCCTGGACCATTTCACAGCTTCACCAATAGTGCCCCAGCAGACTTATCTCCACACAACTCCTTCAACAATTGCCTTTTTTTTTGTTATCTATGCCAATCTGATAAATATCAAGTGGAATTTCACAATTATTTTAATGTTATTTGCTCTATTTTTGTGATCTACAGCTATTTTTACATTACAGTCTGGTGATATCTGATTATATCTACATTACGGTCTGATGATAGCTTTGATTTCTTCCATTGAAAACTACCTATTCATATCCTTTGATCATTTATCTATAAGAAAATGGATGTTATTCTTATGTACAAAGAGTCCCAAAAATCTTCATGAAGGTTAAAGTTAATAAAAAAAAAAAACAACTTAAATCACTCCTATAGTGTATCAGATATTTATCAGAGAAACATAAACAAAAAATTTTTCCCAATTAACTATTTTCATTTTGATGCTAGTAATTTTGTTGATAAAAAAATACCTCCATTTTATTTAATAAAGATATTACCTTTTATCTTTAATTACCTTTGTCATCATCTCTTGTTTATGGAAGGTATCTTCTTCCTTCCTCATGAAATTTGTTTATGGAATGACTTTTCACATCTAGAGAATATAACTATTGGCAGCTTATTTTGGTATATGGTATGAAACATTAATTTACAACTAATGACTATACATTTGCTTTTTATAGTTTTCCAAGCAAAAGTTTACATAATAAAAATTTCTTTAAGCATCATAAATTTTTTTCTCCAGACAAATGGTGTTACTTTTTACAGTTCTCTAAACTAAGTCTTTGGTGATATAACTGGAATATCGCTGAAGAAATAAGTTAATCATAGTAGTAGTAGTAGCAGCAGCAGCATCAACAACAAAGTAGTAGTAGTATGTTATTTGATTATTACATAAGTAGACATATTTAGGTTTGCTTTTATTATTTTCATTAAAATCTTTTTAACTCTTACCTTCTGTCTTACAATAAATAAGTATTACTGTAAGGCAGAAGGGTAGTACGGCTAGGCAATGTAAGGGGGGAAAAAAGGTTTGGGGTTGAATATATTAAAAGGTTAGGTCACCAGGGAATTGAATAATTATCAATTCCCACTTAAAGAATAACCTCAAATTCAAAATGACTTTTGTGGAAGTTTATTTACAAAATATAGGAGAAAGTGGAAGTAAAGAGATGAGAAAAGGGTAGAATAAGAGATTTGTATTTAAGTGTGGGCTTTACTCCAGCAGGGCTCTCCAGAGGCCCAGCCAGAGCCTAAAAGTCAGAGCACAAGGGCTTCTCCCAATCAAGGGAGCCTCCTGGAGGCTAGTACCTCCTGGGAGGTTAAAGAAGTCATCCTTCTTCACTCACCATGTGTAGTTCTAAAAGAGAGATTTAAGAGCAGTGTCACCAAGGTCTCAGGGTCCCAGGTCCAGAGCTCCTCCACCTCCAAGCAAGAACTAGAAGAGACCCTCAATTCACTGAACTCTCTTTTGAAAGGAGCCTCTTTTGCATCACTTCCTGTGCCTTCCTCTTAGTTTATGTGTCCAATCACAACAGATGCTTTTCTTAGGACTGCCCAGGAGGCAGTCAGTAAATTCTGATTTGTCATTCACTCTAGCACATGTGAGTTTCAGACCACCCAACTTGTGAGTTATGTGGAGATGTTTTCACCTTTGGTGATTAAATCTAAAGATGGGCAGGATAGATTTAATCTCATTATCACAGCAATGAGGATTAAGTGAATTGCTCAGAGTCACACAGCTAGGAAATATCTGAGGTCAGATTTTAACCCAAGGCATCCTATCTGGAGGTTTGGCTCTCAATATACTGAATCACCCAGCTTCCCTCACCTTTATATTCTAGGGGGCAGCTGGGTAGCTCAGTGTAATGAGAGCCAGGCATAGAGACAGGAGGTCCTAGGTTCAAATCTGGCCTCACACAATTCCCAGCTGTGTGACCCTGGGCAAGTCACTTAACCCCCACTACCTAGCCCTTACCACTCTTCTGCCTTGGAACCAATACACAGTGTGTTGTGGCAAGTAGATTCCTAATTTTTTTTTTAATATTCTATAACTATTTTAAATGGTATTTCTCTTTCTAACTTTTCTTTCTAGGTTTTGTTGGTAACAGAAAAGCAAGTAATTTATTGGAGTTAATTTTCTAACCTGTCATTTTATTGAAGTTATTATTTCATTTAATTTTAAACTCTAGAATTCTTCACATGGATATAGCAACTATGGTCTGTAGGCTAGATATGGCCCACTGTCTGTTTTTGTAAAGCATGCAAAATAAGAAATTTTAAAAACAAATTTAAATATAAAAAATTCAGATTTCACCCAATGATCACTTTGCCAACCTCTGATAGAAACCATTATATCAGCTGCCAAAAATGTGCATTCTCATTCCTCTTTGCCTATGAATATCCCCTGCATATCCCCTTGATTTATTTTTATTTTCCTATGTTATACCTAGTGTTTCTAGCATAATGTTAAATAACTGATATCCATGGGTTTACCTCTTATCTGTAGTGCAAATAGGGTGCATATCAGCCCTGCAAAGCCTTACTGGAGAGTTTCTGACAGTTGGAAAAGGGTTTAGAATCCTGAGGTTAGTCAGTTGCCCCGGGGGGACTCGATGAGAGTAGAAGGGTCAACTGAGCTCTATTCTTTAGACTGAAAACCTGGCCTATATTCTGCAGCTTTTCTCTTAAAATTTATTAGCTTAACTATTTCCTTTAGATCTCCCTAACCTCCCTTATTCCCAATCATCGTTTTCCCTTCCTAAATTTCCTTATAACATCTGGTGAGCACAGTTAACAAAAAACCTACGAATCTTCTAAAACAACAAAAATGAATATGGCAAGAATGACATTTATTTTAGGCAGTGTCTCCATAATGGCTTGTTCATTTATGCAAGGTCTATGCAACTTTTGGTTTGTAAAAGTTCCAAATCTGGTGCAACAGATGCTAGAAATATATGATTATCATAAATGGTTTGCCTTTACCCTAGCCTAATGCATATGTTTCATCCCCATTGCTACTGCAATTATCCTATCTCTTTGGCAAATCTTTATAATCTCTAAGGCAGTTCTGACTCACCTGTGTAATTACTTTAAGACATCTCCTGCAAAAACTGATACTGAATCTGGGGAACTAGTAGAGAATAACAAGCTACTGTTCCAAGTGTTAAAACAAATTAGAGAGGGAAAAGAATTAGACAAGCACACATTCCTCCAACTGGAGATTGTGTAATCGAAATTTTTAGGACACAATAACAACGCAAAAGATCAACCAATCCAAAACGCTTTAGTCTCAGTATTACCAATTATGGACAGGACTATTGTTCAACCAGGAGAGGGGGTGGTGCACGTAAAGACATACAAGGCATTCACTCCAAGCAATATGGAGGTTCTAAAAAGGCAATTCCCCAAATTCTATGAAAAACCTTTCAAGAGCCTCAAAGAGCTGAAAAGGGTGTTCACTTTATTCAACCCTAGTTTTGATGACATTGAATTGCTTTTGCGGAAATTTTACTCTCCTTCAGAAAAGGAAAAATTCCTCAACAAAACTAGGACGAATCCCAATTTGGAATCTTGGCCAATGGTTCACCAAGACCTAGATTTTATACAACATGCCAATATGAGATATTTAATGAGGTGCAGAGCAGTTTTAATTGAAGCAATGAGATTACATGCTAAAAGACCAAATGCATGGCAAAAATTCGAAAAACTGAAGCAAGGGGAAGAAGAACACCCGAGTAGTTTTCTGGATAAGGTCATCAAAGCTGCAGAAACGATTCTTGGTCTCAGAGACACACATACCCAGGATACCATTGACCACATACGTAGACAGTTTGTGAAGGGAACCTCAATCCCGATACAAAACTATTTTAGACAGAGTTGTCCACCGTGGGAATCACTGCCACTGGAGGATGTAAGGCAACATGCAGCTTACATTCACGACTCAAAACAAAATGAGGCAAGATTGGCTAGTAAGTCTTAAACTGATATGGATGAAGTCATAACTGATCTGAAACGACAATTAAAATAGGCAAAGCGGGAGAAAGAATTAGAGGAAGTGAAAAATTTTGTTCTTCAAACAAGTAGGAGCCAAAATCAGCATAGGCAACCTACTAGCAACACCCAAAGAACAAAATCATCCCCATGTTGCTACCTATGTGGACGGATTGGGCACGTCCTTCGATTTTGTAGATTTATGGAGCAAATAGGTTTTTCAAGAAACGATAATCAAAATCAGAGAGACAGAGGCAACAGAAAGACCTTCTATAATTCAAAATGGGCTAAGAACAATGAACCAAAAAGAAATGACGATAACAAACATGATGGTGTGTGTTGTAACCATGCATGTAAAAAATATAGTCAATCCCTTTCATTAGATGATATGGAAAGATATATTCAAATGGGAACAAAACCTAAGAAATCATTATGAATCAAGATTCCTGATTTAAAACCTTCTAATCAATTTGGGTGTGGCAGAGACTAATTTAAGTGAGGAAAACAAAATGAGAAATCTGGGCAAAATAGAGCATGTGTCTAAAGTAAGCTACACAGAAGATAAACATCGATCTGTGGTAGATAATCAGCAATGGGAAGAAATAATGCAAATGCACAGAGAAATCCATGGCAATAATGAGGATGATTATATAAGGGATCAGCTTTCTCATTCCATATCACACACATTGGGTGAGAAGCACAAGGATCAATCAGGCCATTGCAACAACTCACATCAAGAGATTTTGCAATCTGGTTCAGAATCATCAAAAACTTGGGGCAGCTGGGTAGCTCAGTGGATTGAGAGCCAGGCCTAGAGATGGGAGGTCCTAGGTTCAAATCTGGCCTCAGACACTTCCCAGCTATGTGACCCTGGGTAAGTCACTTGACCCCCATTGCTTACCCTTACCACTCTTCTGCCTTGGAGCTGATACACAGTATTGACTCCAAGATGGAAGGTAAGGGTTTAAAAAAAAAAAAAAAAAAAAAAAAAAGAATCATCAAAAACTCAAATTCCTCTCTTTATTCCAAGTATAAAACAAAGGGGCAACTTGGATAAAGAACATTATGGCGAGGATTTACAAAGTTTCCAGAAAGGATCACTTTCAGTAACCTCAGGGGAATTAGATGCCAAAATTCTTTCCCATTCATGTACTTTAGATACAGTGTCACAGATTGAAGTTAAAGAGCAAAACAAGTCAGTACATTGGCAAAGATTTGATTTTAAAGATGCAACCCACTGAATTGCAGGATGATAGCAGCTGTTTAGGAAATTCCACATCCACCTTTCTCAACCCCTTAGCTACAGAATTTCAACCAATACTTTGGGGAAGGGAAAGGGAGCAGTTGTTTTCTCCAGTAACCAGTGTGGCTAATCATAACATCAATGAAACTGTTGCTGTGATTGATAACAAAAACCATCTGACTTCAGTCACAAAAACAGCAGGGAAAAATAGAGAAGAACATCACTCAGCTTTTGAATCAGTAGTTGTATCTGAAGTGTTGAAGGGAACACAATCTAACTACCATACATTCCTGGATACTACTGAAGGGAAAACTTCTGATTTGAGGCATGACAGTTCTTTAAATATCAGAGTGGACGGTAAATCAAATCAAACCTCCATTTCTGCAGCCCTTAGCGAAAGCCAACATGGAATTTGCACAAATGACAATGAATTACCAGCTTTCGATAAGAGAATGCTCTTTAAGCCTGCTTTCTGGGTTCCTGATTCTAAACTGAACTTGCTGAATGGTGCTATAGGAAGTTTGAGTTTAGACACAAAAGACCATATGCAACACTGGATCAATGATAAGTGTACACAAAATACTGAGGATTCTTTATTACCCCTAGTGCCAGTGAAGTCCAATGACAGTGGAGAACCATTAGTTACCCAAAAAATGGGGGGGGGGGGAGGACACGGGGATGGGGGACACTATGAAGGACTACTGGCCACTGGTGCAACTTGTTCTGTTTTACACGGGGCACCTGAAGGATGCCAATATCAAGGCAGTTTGAGAGTAAGAGGAGATTCTGGGGTATCACAAAAAGTCCTGAAGCTAAAAGTTAAAATGCTAAAATTTGGACCTCTATCTCTTGAACACAACTTCTTACTGATGCCATCATGTCCTTCAAACCTCATGGGACAAGATCTCCTGTGCAAATTGGCCGCAACCATTCAATGTCAACCAGATGGACAAATTTATTTACACCTACCCAAGAGATCTCTAAAACACCATCCCATTTTATTTTTAGACACATGTAGTGAGGAACCATCATACTGATCAACTGATAACGTCTATGAGGTTCCAGATGATATTCCAGATTACGTGTGTGGTAAAAATTCAAATGAGGTGGGCAGAATATTGTCAGCGGAACCAGTAAAGATAGAGGTAAAAGAAGGCTTACCTCCAAGAATTCCTCAGTTCAGACTTAGCCAAAAGGCAATAGAGGGAGTGAAATCCATCATAGAGAGTTTATTAATGCAGGGTATATTAAAATATGGCTTTTTACAATATAATACACCAATCATGCCTATAAAGAAAGCCAAATTATCTCCTGATGGGAAGACTCAATGGCGTTTAATACAAGATCTCAGAGCAATAAACAACCATGTGCAAAAGACCTATGCCGTGGTAACATGTCCATCACAAATCACAGCAGCCATTCTACCTGAAGCTGCTTGAATTACTGTTCTGGACCTGAGCTCTGCGTACTTCTCTGTTCCCCTGCACAGAGACAGCCAGAAGCTGTTCGCTTTCTCATGGGAAGGCAAATCTATCCTATGGACCCATCTGCCCCAAGGATTCTCAGATTCAGCTTCAGTCTTCTATCAAATCCTGAGGAGAGATCTTGAGTCGATCACTTTCGAAAACAGCAAAATGGTACATTATGTTGATGACATCCTGCTAATGCCACCATCTGCTGAAGTCTGTTATACTGATAGTGTACACTTAATCAAAGAGCTAGGCAAAAGGGGCCATAAAATTTCCAAATCGAAACTTCAATTCGTGATGGAAAAAAGTAGATTATTTAGGATTCATTGTAGAAAAAGGCTCCAGAAAAACTTGCCAAAAAATCTTACAGAAAAGGTATCTAATTTATTTCCAGTACTTATAAATGCTGACTCTTGGCTTTAAATTAAGATGTATATTTCTCTTTATTAGGAAGAAACCTGTTTAGTCCTCTCCTTTTTGTTTTTTAACAGAAAAGTAACGTTTTATTTTGTCAAAAGTAGGTGTTTTTTGCATCTAATAAAGTCATGTGAGTTCAATTATTAGTCTTACATTATGGAATAAGTATCATCTAATCAAAGTATGATATTCTGAATGTTGCTATAGCCTCTTTATTATTTCTTTTAGAATATTTTCCTGTCTATCTTCATTAAGGATATATCTATAAAATATAATATAAATTAGGATGATTTTGGTAATTAAGGCTCAGTTGCCTTATCAATAACAAGGTGATTGATATACCTAGCAAAGTAATCTGAACCCTGCCTGCCTGCCTATACCAATCTACTCTCCTCCCGGGACCCAGACAATAGACAACCTCCTGCCTCCATAACCCAGAAAAGAAGTAGACCCTGAAGGGTTTTGCTCCTCAATTTATACACCTTTCCCAACTGCCTGATTGGCACATGCCTGGGCCTGCCTTGCCAGGTTCTGTGTTCTAAAAGAGCAAACTGCTCTTAATGACAGAAAAATGGCTGACTATTTTCTATACATTACACCTAATAAATACCTCTAGCAGACCCTTCCTTCTTAGGACCTGAAAGCTTCTGGATGTCCACTCTGTTCAACCTGGGATAGACAAAGGTATTCTTCATAATCTCTCTTTTTACTTTTGCAAGTTTTTTCTTTCCTTTTTTTTTTTTTAACTTTTCTAAGGTACATGTATGGGCCACAACATTCCCATTCACTCCAACATCTTGAAGAGAAGTCAAAAACTTATATTTTTAAGGAAAATTAAACTCTTTATTTTTTGTCATTTGTGACAGGAAGAACCTCTATTAACATGTGATTCTTTTCAAGTCTTATGTTTTAGCCAAAATGGCAGCTCAGTAGCAGCAAAAGGTGAAACCACTCTGACAAGCCTTCCAAACTAATCTTTAAAAAGTGCCTCAAAATGACAGGATTCAAAAACCAACAGCAAGACAGAGTGAGGGGGCTCTCCCACTGAAAACAACTTGAAAGTTAGGCTGAGAGAATAGATTTTCACAGGATAAAGGGGAAGGAGAAGCAAAACTGCACACAGAGAAATGCTGGCCGACCACCACCCCACCTACTGTGCCAAATTCCAAATCTGGGCATAGATCAACTTTGGGATCCCAGGACCCAAGCTACACCAGCAACAGAGTAACCCACATCCCAAACCCACAGCTGGAAGTCCCAGGCTTTGGCACCACTCCACAATGAAGCACAGAGTTCTATAGCACTTCACCCTTTCAAGCTTGTGCTCCTATGAAGACCTGATCTCAGGGCAAAAGAGCTCACAGAAGTCATCAACAGAAGAGAAAGAATCTGCAGGATTTGGAATTCACAGTTCACAAGCAAAAAAGTCTGGGAAAATGAGCAAACAACAAAGCAAAAAACTAAAATTAAAAAAATCTTTATGGAGACAAACAGTAAAGCACAGAGTCAATAGGGGACAGTGAGATCCAAGCAACCACAAGCATTTAAAGACCTCAAAAAGGAATTCAAAAAACAAATAAAACAGATAAAATAAAAATGGGATGAAAATGGGAAAAAGAAATGAAAGTAATACAAAAGAAAATAATAGCTTAAAAAGCAAAAGTGGGCAATTGGAAAAAGGGCAAAAAAAAAAAAAATCCAGTGAAGAAAAATGTTTCATAAAAAACAGAAATTACCTATTGGAAAATGAGGCAAAAGAATCCAATGAACAAAAGAATGCCATGAAAAATAGAATGGACCAAATGGAAAAGGATTTAGTCTTTAAAAATTAGAAAGGGGCAAATAAAAGTTAGTGACTTCACGAGAAATCAAGAAACAATAAAACAAAATTGAAAGAATGAAAAATAAAAGAAAATATTAAATATTAAATATCTTATTAAAAAAAACAACTGGGGCAGCTGGGTAGCTCAGTGGATTGAGAGTCAGGCCTAGAGACAGGAGGTCCTAGGTTCAAATCCGGCCTCAGCCACTTCCCAGCTGTGTGACCCTGGGAAAGTCACTTGACCCCCATTGCCCACCCTTACCACTCTTCCACCTATGAGACAATACACCGAAAGTTAAGGGTTTAAAAAAACAAAAAACAAAAACTAACCTGGAAAACAGATCAAGGAGAAATGATTTAAGAATTATTAGACTATAGACTACTTGAAAGTCACAATCACAAAGAAATAAATAAATGAATAAATGAATGAAAAAAATGAATAAACAAACAAATAAATAAATAAATAAATAAATAAATAAATAAATAAAGGCCAGGCATCAGATTTACAAGAAATTATCAAAGAAAATTGCCTTAGTATTCTGAGAAAAGAGGGTAAGATAGAAATTGAAAGAATCCACAGATCACCACCTGCAAAGAATCCCCAAATGACAACTCCCAAGAATGCTATAGTCAAGTTCAGGCTTTGGAAGTGGGTTTACAACCAAGAATCACCTACCCATAAAAACTGACTACATTCTTCCAGGGGAAAGGATGGTCATTTAATAAAAATTGAAGATTTCCACACATTCCTGAAGAAAAGACAAGATTTCTTCTCTATAGGACAAGATTTCAACAGAAAATATAACCAAATAAAAATTTCAAAAGGAATATAAAAAGTTAAATAAGAAAGAAAAAATTAAATGGCTTCAAAAAGGTCTAATTACTTATATTCCTGTAAAGAAAGATGATATCTATAACCAAAATTTTTTTATCAATATCATACTAGATAAAGGAAATCTACATAGACAGAGAATATGGTATTAAGCTGTTTGGGATGATATGTAAAATAATAAAACTAGGGTAATAAAAAGAGGATTGTTCTAAAAATAAGGGGAAGAGAGAAATAAAATGGAGTAATATATCACACAAAGACACATGGAGAGGCGAATGTGATTATTACTCCGGAGGGGAGGATGAGGCTGGTGAAGGGTAATACTTAAACCTTCCTTTCACTGGAATTGGCTCAGAGAGGGGAGAACAGCCATCTTGAGTTTCTCCCTAGCGGTTGTCAGAAACTCCAAACCCCTCTCTCTTTCCTGACCAACCCTGAACATTAATAAATCTCTTTGGAGATTCACTGTGTTGAAGAATTAGGCAACGGTTGAAAGGGAAGGAATTATTCTCTTTAATTTCCTGAAGGAAACTGGAGGCATCCATCTTGGGAGGAAGTAGTTGCCCAACACTTCCTCCTGAATCCCTTCAGTTTCATTGATAGGGAGGAGCCATGTGATTCCTCCTTTGAGGACTTGAGAAACTGATAAGAAAGCCCTCAAGTCAGATTCAAACCACTTCTGACTGGCCCTATTCCTTGTGTCTGTAGAAGTACCGTTCCTGCCTATTACCCCAGTATCCTCTGTCTCTAGCTTGGGTGTTTAATCTGTGTTAGCTGCCTCTCCTGAACACCTCACCCTGTACCCTTACCATCCTAATACCGTTTTGTCCATTCCTCCCTAAACTCAGCCATTCCATTCATTCCTCTCCTATCGCCTCAATCACCTTTTACCTCTCCGTCACTCAGCAAGGAAAGGAAAGCACCCCCCCTGAATTTTAGTGTCCCCTTTTTATCCATCACACTAATCAATATATTTCCTAATTTTTTTACTACAGTAGTTAATATGAATGCAGCAAATATACCATTTGGTAAATTTATATATATTAAGTATATATAGTATCCATATTTTAAAGGAGAAACTAAAGGAGTCTAAAGAAGAAATAGACAGTAAAACTATACTAGTAAGGGACTTCAATCTTCCCTTAGGAGAACTAAATAAATCTAACCAAAAAAATAAATAAGAAGTAAAGTAAGTAAAGGGTTTTTTTTGGGTTTTTTTTGGTTTTTTTTAGAAAAGTAAAAGAAATGAATGAAATTCTAGAAAAGCTGGATTTAATAGAAATCCGGAGAAAATTGAATAGGTATAAAAAGGGATATACTTTCTTTACAGGAGCACATAGTACATATACAAAAAATATATATAACCATGGGGAAATATTCTAAATTCCTCTTGATTAAAGAAATGCAAATTAAAACAACTCTGAAAAGCCACGTCATACCTATCAGATTGGTCAATATGACAGTAAAGGAAAATTATAAATGTTGGAGAGAATGTGGAAAAATTGGGACTTTAATGTATTGCTTGTGGAGGTGTGAACTGATCCATCCATTCTAGAAGGCAATTTGGAATTATGGCCAAAGAGCTATAAAAGAATGTATACCCTTTGACACAGTAATACCAGTAGTAGGTCTGTATCCCAAAGAGATTAAAAACTAATGGGAAAAGATCTGTTTGTACAAAAATATTTATAGCTGCTTTTTTTGTAGTGACAAAGACTTGGAAATGAAAGTGATATCCCTCGATTGGTAAATGGCTAAAAAAAATGTGGTATATGATGATAGAATACTATCATGCTCTAAGGAAAGATGAACAGTATGATTTCAGAAAGAGCTGGAAAGACCTACATGAACTGATGCAGAGTGAAATAACCAGGAGAACATTATACACAGTAACTTCAATATTGAAGAATGATGAAATGTGATAGACTTTGCTACTAACAACAATACAATGATTCTGGACAATTCTGGGGAACTTATGAAAAAGAATGCTATCCTCCTCCAGAGAAAGAACTGTTGGAGGGAAAACATATGATTTATTTCTTTATTGGGGCATATGTTTGGGTTTTTTTTTCATTTTATAAGAGTATATACTTATAAAAGTAAGTGAAATATGTTTTGTGTGATAATGCATGTATAAACCAGACTGAATTGACTGTCAATTCCAGGAGGGGGGAAAGAAGTAGGGAAGGAAACAGTATGGATCATAAGTTGGGAAAACTTATATGGAAATTTTTATTCAAATTTTTTACAAATTTTAAAGTCTTATGTTTATGTGATATAATAAATAATCACCATCGATTACCAAGCCGACTAAAGTACACCATAAGCCAAAAAGAATGTCCAGAAAGAAGTAACAATGCCACGCTCCTGTATATGTGTCAATTTTTCCTTTTATGGCCTTTAAGATAAATGTTTTCAAATCATGTTCTTCATCAAGTATATTGTAATTGTTTTAATTTTTAGTATTATAACTGTAATACAATATAACAGACACATTTTCAGTAAAACAATCTGTGGAACAGACTGAAAAGGTAATCATCATTTATATCATTGTTTCTAGGAGAAAGAAAAAATGTTATAATCAACAATTAATTCATAAATGAAATTCTTTAATGCAGTAATCTATAGTTAGGGGAACTTCCAAATGGGATTTTATTAATTTATGAGGTTATTTGTTTCACTTTATCATGCTTTAAATTCAATGTCTATAGTTTTCTGTAAACTACTTCAATATCAGTGACCTCATGGCTTCTTCTAAACTGCCAGGAAGGAAATGAGCATGTAAGAATTTAAGGATATTATTAGTTCCATCTCCAATAAAAATATTCTATAAACTAAAAAGTTATGACATAAATATCCTTACAATACTGTCAATTTTTAAATTTATTGATTTTTTTTTACTTGGGAACATTCTATTAACCTACTCATTCTATGATGAAATCTCACAAATAATATTGATTTATAACATGAAAAAACTACCAGTTTATTTTAAAATATCTACTCACTTGAGAACAGGTCACATTGGCCCTAAGTTAATTAGTTCACAGTTAAGGTCACCTACCTTGAATTTAATTTTTTAATAGCATGCCCTCTAATTAAATAATGATCTATGTTTCCACAGTTTCAAGAATTTCACCATTTTGTAGATGACTTCCAGGAAATATTAAAAGACTGAATAAAGCTAGCTTTTAAATTTATATCTATTAATTATCAACCTACTTCATCTTCCCTTTACTCTAGTATACTGAAAAGTTATTGCAGTCTATGCACATTTTAATTGAATGTGAATTGTTATTCTCATTTCAGTCAAGCTTTCTGACTCATTTAATTCAAACCTCATACTCCTACATGCAAATTAACTTGATGACCACCCTATCATGGTTAATGGCACACCATAAATTCAGGCATTTATAATACCAGCTGCAGGGTACATGGATATACCATCACAAATTTCATTTTTTAAAATTAAATAGTTTAAAAGATGTACTGAAGTGAGATTTAATTGGAAGAAGAATGAACAAATCAACTCTGTTATTTCCTGTCATTTGGTGATAGATATGCTTCTTTTCTGGTACTATACTGTTGGTATTCTACATGGGATGCAGGTTAATTTCATATGTATTCACTTCTGATGGCTACATAAAATGTCAATGAGTCAGTAAAAAAGCATTTATTAAGTCCTTACAATGTGTCAGCTTCTATATTTTAGGAGTCAATTTTTGCTTATCTTTACATTCCTAAAATGCCTACCAAAGTTATTTATTTCTTGATTTCAAAGGATTTAGAACTGGAAGAGACCCTGAAGATCCTCTGGTCAAAACGCATAATTTTAGAGATGAGTAAATTAAAGCAGAAGAGTGAAATGACTTGTCAGAGGTAAAAAGGCTTAAAAATAAGTGTAGATCATGAAATGTCTTTTTCCAGGAGTTTTACTGAGAAAAGAGAAAAGTAGCCTTATAGCTTGAGGGACTATTATTATCCAAATTCTAGCATCCAATTTTAAGGGATTTTAAAAGGAGAAGAGAGAAATCAAAAGTGAATGCTAGCCTTTCTTAGTAAAATATGAGGAGAGGGTATGGGTGGGCTGGAACAGGGTGAAAAAAACAACTGAGGAATTTAATAGAGAATGAATTTGGGAGGGGCAAACTAATTTCCTTATCATACTTAAGATCCAATAATAAGTATTTTAAGGGTCTAAGACTGTATCACTGTGTGACAGGTGATGATTTGGTAAAGTATTGGGGGGGGCAGGGGAGTGAGCAAGAACAGTAGATTTATGTGGAATAATGAAGAGGGAAAAATGGAATGATAGACTGTTTGCATAAAGGAATTTCAGATTTAATAGATTTGGGAATCATATGCAGCGAGCTGACAACTAAATCCACTGAGTCAATTAGTTTGTAGAAGGAAGATCTGTAAAAAAAGAAGAGAGGGTGACGGGGCCTGATAGATGTAGTATAGAGAAAGGGGGTCATGATAGTTTTTTTCAAGCTTTGGCTGAGTTCTGTAATCAGTTAGGGGTTTGGAATCTTGAGAGAGAAAAGTCAGTTGGTTTGTGAATCTCATGGAGAGAGTTTCAGACCTACTGAGCTGCTTCCTTACCTATCTGTAGAATTGAAATTTAGTCTAGCTTTGAAATATTTATTTAAGAATTGTCAGTTTAGATAAACCTTGTGTATCTTCATTTCCTTTATTATTTCCTACCTTCCTTCCCTTACCTTATATGTCTGTAGAGTTAATAAGGAGAGTAAATTAGAGAGGAGTTCAAATCTGTGAAGGATTTAACTATAATTTGACAGTATTATATATAAAGAAATTAGGCAGTCATCATTTATTCCCTTTAGATATCAAGAGCACCTTGTAAGCTGAGTTAAGGCAGGTCCTTGCTCAGACTCCATCTCTGCCTCCCTTCCCCCACCTGAGGTTCCTGAGACAACTGTCAGGGCTTCCTCAATCCACTTTCCTGACAAATCATCCTTTAAAAATAATAAACCCTTTTGTGTTTCAACAAACCTATTAGTATAATTTGTCAGTTAGTTATTAAGAGAGGGAAGAAGAGGGAAAGAACTAACATACTCTGGGCTGGAAGGGAAGCTGGGGTATCCATCTTGAAGGAAGGGTAACTTCAAAACAAGTCCCTTCCTGTGAAATTAACTAAAGCTTGTAGTTAATTTCAGTTCAGTCCATTTCACTCAGTTTGTGTTTAAGTCTGAGTCCTGGTCTATAAGCCCTTCTGTCTTTGCCTGTTTAGATTAATTCCTCCTCTCCCTGAAGATCTTTGTTTCCCTTCAGTGTTATACTCCTGACTCCAGCCCTATTATATCCTGAATCTCCTTATTCCAGCCTACCTGTAACCTAGATTACCCACCTAGCAAGTCCCTGACATCCTCCTTTCAAAATTCTCTTTTACCAAACACCTTTCCTCAAATTATCCCCATTACATAGACTGTGGACCACATTTATGGAACAAGAGGAAGATACTACATCAGAAGGACTACAAGGAGATTCTTACTGATTCATAAAAATTAAGAAGCCAAAGGATCTTAGTACCCTTGAAGTTTACTGTTGCATTTTACGAAACTGAATAAATGGATTAGGAAAAATTGGTGCTTATATGCCCGGCTTTCTGACATCCAGACTAGTGCCCTTTCTATTATGTAACTCTATCTCTCCTTTTTAATGATACATTCTACTTTAGTTTTAAAAATCTTTATGGATCTATATGTGTTTTTCACACTGAAAAACATACCTTAGAATTCCATGAAGCAGGCTTCTTAGGTCATGCCATACCTTTCATGGGTCAAGTCTACCAGCTGCTCTGCAACTTCTGTTCTAGTTTCTGCCTAGACTTGTAATTATTTACAACTTTGCACCTGTCAAAATCATGTAACAATGACCTTCTTTGTTTCTCAGATTTGTAGATAGTTAAATCCTCTGTTTAAAATTTAACATTTGAGGAAAGCATTCAATCAGCTTTCATCTGAAGCAAGTTGGTGAAAGTGTTTAAATTAATAGGAAAAAAATGTGCAACTACATTTAGAATCACCATATTAGACTAGTCAACCTACTAAGTTGCAAAAAAATTCAATCAACAATGTTAGAGATATTTTGGTTAGCCAAGGAAAACAAAAAGAGAAATGAAGCAAAAAAAAAAAAAAAAAAAATCAGAGTTTCTTCAAAAATTAGAAAGCTACACACACAGAGAGACATACACGTCTGTAGTCAGGCATCAAGCATTTATTAGCCTGATATTTAGTATTTGCCAAGCAGAGAACTAAATTTGAATGTGTCTTTAAATGTAGTCTTCTGGATCTAGAGCCATCATTAAGAAACCTCAATTAGCCTTTTAGTTATAACTGATTTCTAAAATGACAGCTATCTGAAAGACCTGGTTTAATGAGCTTTCATTCTCCTAAGTTATGCAACTCTGTCCAGAAGGTGCATATTTCTTTAAGAAATCAGTAATGTTAGATAAACAAAGTGCATCTGGTAAGCACATGTCCACATATAGATAAACACAGGATGATTTCCAATGATTACTTCCAGCACCATCTGTCAAGCAGGTACTCCAATCCCATTTGGTAGAAAATACAGTCACTTTGAAGTAATTTTTAAATTAATAGTAACACACCAATCACTTAATAATAATAAAAAGGTCAAAATAAAATACAGAATTTGTCCATAACAGAAGTATACAGATTTTGCTGCTATTAAACTGTCTAATATGAAAAACAAATCAGTTCACTAAAGGAAAAATCTCAGTTCCAAATATATCTTCCTAACTCTGAGAAAATGGTTTTATGTTAAGGAAATGGGATGCCCAAAATTAGCCAAATAAATTCAAAGCTTCATTAAATTTTTATTTTTCATTATCTCCACACCCTTGATCAAAATTAAGAGAATTTTTAAAAATGGGAAATTTCCATTTTCTGTTCTCTTGGTCTATGTACATACTTGGAAAATAACTCAAAGCATCTTACCAAAAAAAATGTGAGCTACTCTACTTTTCATTTGATTTCACTCAACATCTCATCCTACAACCTAAATATGCTTCATGAAGCTATTTTTAAGTACTTAAAATAATAATACTTTTGTTTTAGACTTTACAATGTTTATTAGGAATAGGTAAAAGCAATCTTAGTTATCTAAAAGATTAATTTATGAATTACCTTCTATTTGTTTTTAAAAAAAAAGGTTAAAAATTATTCAACAGGAAGTAGAGAAAAACCAAAGCCTTAATAATCTAAAAAAATTAAATTAATAGTCCCTGAATAGACAAGTTAGTTAGCTATTTTTAAAGTTGAAACTATTTAAATAAAAATGAGTCAATCTCATAATTTTTATCTACAAAATATACAATAGATTTCAATATAAAACAGGCACATTAGGTGGTATTGTTGACAGTGTTGGACCTGGAATTAGGATGGCCTGAATAAAAATTTGGTTTAAGACATTCACTATTGATTTAACTTCAGGCAAGACACTTAATCAGCCTATTTCACTTTTCCTTCCTCATTTCTAAAATGGAGATAATAATATCCTAAACCTATAATATGCCTAATATAAATACACATTCACTAAAAGTAAATGTAATTTGGTATGGCAAGATACTCTTTATATAGATTTATGTGAGTAGCATTTATTTTAGCGTCTTAACACATCCCAACTTAAATCTCCAAGGGACATTTGTATAATTCCTAGGTGAGTCTTGGTAAATACACTTCCAGGTACTTTAAAAAATTTTTAATTACTTTCAATGGAATATTTTTTTTATTTTATCTTTGTTGATAATATTTTTGTTGTTGATATTTAGTAAGTTTATTTTTAACTCTAGGAAAAGGAAAGTAGTCTGGCATGAATTGGATTTTGACCAGCTTTTTACAACACATCACAATAAGCTCCATATGGAAACATGAACTAAATATAAAAAGTAATATCATAAACAAATCAGGGAAAAACAGAAAGATTTACTCTTCAAAAGTATGGATGGGAGAGAGTTCTTGATCAAAAAAGAATAAAGGTGGACATAAGAGAAAAAAAGGCAATTTTGATTCCACAAATTAAATGGCTTTTGCATCAAAAATAAGGCTGCTAAATTGAAGAAAAAGTACAAGAATGACTTTGAAGATTATCAATTTAGGACTTGGACTCACTGATTCCTAAATATATCCTTCTTTCTGCCTCCTATCACCACTACCCTTACCCCATTTGATGATCTTATAACAACTATGACTTGAAGAATCCTTTTGTCTTTATTTCTGAAAGTAAGATATACCTGATAAGATCTTGCCTTCTGTATCAGTACTCCTATTTTACACCATTCCTTAAACAACATCATATCTACAAATTCTTCTCATAACCAAAGATGTAATTCATCTAAGCCTAGGAACTTTCATACATTTTAAAAGTCCAATGTCCTTGGAACAATCAAAATATTTCTTTTCATCTTCAAATCTCTTTTACCTCTTTTACTTTCATGGATTCTTTTCCTTGACAGAAAAGAAAAAAGTAAAACATTATTTGGACAATTCTCTTTTCTCTCTTTCTTCTGAATAAGATTATAACATCTAGCCCAAAATTGTCAGTTTTTTATTTTTCTCACTCTTGGTAGTACCTCTAAAAAAACATATATTGTCAAATTTGGGGGAGAATGTAAATTCATTCTGTTTGTGGGGAGTTGTTTTTTGTGTTTTTTGCATAACTTAAAAATCTTTGCCATACTTCAGCATTTTCCCTTGGGTATGTTCTCAATTTTTCCATTTTGTTGTTGTTGTTTTTTTGTTTTTTTTTAACAAATGTCCCTTTAAAATTAAAGGTCTTATATGAGTAAAAGTTATGTTGAACATTTTGGATGCCATCCCCTGTTGTTTATCAATGGGTGTAATATTTGGAGATCATGTAAGAAAATCATTTTGGTGGTTATATTAAACCTGTGGAGCCATATTTTATGTTTAGATTCTCTGACACTGGTTTCATGTTTTATTCTATTTTTTAATTTTAAAAATCACAGATTATTTCAACTCGATTTTAAATAAGAAAGAAAGGGAGAAAGTGCAATTAACCAACATCAACGCAATTTGAATAATTTGTAAAAAAAAATACTGCACATCCATATTTCCCTACTATTGCAAAAGGAGATGAGAGGATGAATTTTTCCCATCTATTTAAGGCGAATTTTTCCCATCTATTTAAGGCTAATTTTGGTCATTATAATTATATAGTATTTAGTTCTTAGCTATTTTTCTTTCCATTGATATTGTTGTAGTTATTGTGCATACTGTTTTCCTAATTCACCTTACTTGACCTTGAATCACTTCTTGTATCTTCCCATAAATCTCTGGATTCTTCTGATTCATGATTTCTTATAGCTCTATTAATTATCTTACATTTATGTACAATAATTTGTTTAGCCATTATTCAAACAATTGATAACCACTTTGCTAACTGTTGCCAAATAGAATTATTCTGAATCATTGCTACTATAATAATGGCTGCTATAAATATTTTGGTGAATATGGGGCTTGTCATTTAATCTTTGTTCAATCTTTGACAATTGTACAAATTTCTGTTCAAAAGGCTCTTCATTATTTAAAAGAAATATGTTCTTAAAATATCTAGGAATAAAAACAAAAAAATTTATTTTCATATATATGAATTTATAAATGTTATATATTATATAATTATGTCACATACAAATAAGAAAAATTATGAAAGTTAATTCAAATTTTTTAAGCTGACATGATAATATTCACTTTGGCATAGATAGTTACTGATCTTAACTCTAAAGGTCAATAGTTTCTTCAAATCTTTTTAACTAATGTGTAAATAGAATTAGCCAGATCCCATTAATAGTCAAAAATCTACTCAACCCAGGCATGCTAATGATGTCACTCCCACCTCCCTTAGTGGGGAGGGGAGACGAGTTACCCACAAGTGACAGTAAGTAACAAATCAAGAATAAGGGACTGCCCTTTGGGCAGTCCAAATCAATGTAGAAACTGCCATTTGTCCATTTGAATTAGAGGTGGACCACAGGAAGTGATGAAAGACACGTTCTCTTTAAGTAAGTTAGTGAACTTCCTGTGGGGGCAGTTGCCCTCTGGAACTGGAGGAAGAAGCATCTCCTAAGACCACAGACAGCTTACACTCTGTATTGTCACGTGGGTAAGTTAGGCTGGCTTCCTTGGCCTAGCTGGGCCAATTCTAAACTCTGCCTATCTGGCTGTTGGGCCTTGCGGCTTACAGCTTTCAATTATTTAGACTTCTAACCTCCCTTTTCTCTTTATCCCTACTTTACCTACCTGATTGTAAATAAACTCCTCAACCTGATGCTGACTTGGGTCTGATTTAATTACGGAATCAACCTGAATTGTTGATTCCTGGCGGCCACATATTTTTGATATACAGCTATAATAACTAAATTTTAATTCTTACACTAATAGAGCAACTAAATTCCAGAAAAATTAAGGTGTCCAGAAAAAATCCTGCCCTTGTGACTGAATTCCAAAGAAACTCAGATCTTAAGTAAAGATTCTGCTTCTTTGATCCCAAAGGTAAAAATCTGGGGAATAGCAAATGAGTTACCTTTATTGATCTTAAATATTACAGATAACGTGTTCAGCAAAAAGCTAAAGATGAATAAAACTAGACCCAAAACAACAAATATCATTACATCAGTGTATATAATTAGGAAAAGAAGTTAAAATTTTAATTTTAATGAGAGAATCACTGAAAGCAAAGCTATATAACTTGAATTCAATCCAGGGAGAGGGGAAAGGGAAGATAAAGGAATTAGGGCCAATTTTTCTATCATTAAGTATATAATCATTTTGACATTTTAACTTTATAACTGTTTTTTCTCTTTAGTCCCTCTTTTTCTGACTGCACGGTCTCATCTTCCTCTCCCTAATCCCATAATATAAGTTACATTACTCATGTCAAGAAATATATACTGTTATATGCACTGCTAATGGGTCATTGTTGTTTATTGAACAAAAAAAAAAAAAATGAAAATGGGAACTTGCACCATGTTTGAAACTGGTCACCCCTTATTTTCATAATCTACAAACTCTATGAGATAAGCATCTGTCATTGGAGTATGCAAAAACTGGTAAATGCAATCACATTTGACTGAAATGATCCAAGGATGTTGATTTCCCAACCACCATAGCTAACATTTATATAGGGCATACTATGTGCCAGGCACAATGGTATCATCCTAATCCTCACAAATAAGCCTGAGAGGTAGCTGCTATTATTATAACAATTGCACATATAAGGAGACTGAGGCAAATAAGTTAAAATTGATAAAATTTTTGTAAAAAAAATTTAAATGAGAAAAAGAAAACGAAACAACTCTGAAGTTTCACCTCATATCCAGAAAACTCACAACAATGACAAAAGATAAGAGTCAATATTGAAGGGGTTATAGAAAATAAACACACTAATACATTGTTGGTGAAACTGTGAATTGATCTGGATCACTCTGGAAAACAATTTAGAATTACTGGGGAAAGGTAACTAAAATTCCATCCACTTAGAGACCCAACTAAGGAGATCAAAGATAGGATAAGAGGCTTGATATATGCAAAATATTTCTTATAGCATTTTTTTTTAGTTTGAAAGAACTAAAATGAAAATTGAAGACCATCAAATGGAGAATGTCTGTATAAACTGGACAAGAATCTAAATGAGTATTTTTATTGGATTTTACATATAAGAAGCAATTAATATGAAAAACACAAGGAAACAAGGGAAAATATATTAGCTAATATAAAGTGAAATGAAGAGAACCAGGAAAACAATATAGACAATGACTACAATAATTTAAATGGAAACAACAAAACATATAAAAATTAAAGCTGTCATATTATAATGGCTAGACTTAGCAAATGATCTAAGAATGCACCTCCCTTCTTTGCAGAGAAGAGGTCTGGTTGTGATTGTGGAACATATTATATACTTTCAAATTTTACTATTATGTTACATAGTTGGTTTGCAGAATGGTTTTCTTTTTTTAATTCCTTATAAGGATTAGGACACAGGGAGGGTCAAAGAGAGAAGGGGTATATTGAAAAAACAAGGTATATAAAACTAAAATATATCAATAATTTGTTTTACTATAAACAATATTCAATCAGAGAGAAAGTAAAAAGTCAAAAATAACTGTCATTTCATCAAAATACAAAATTTTCAAGCTCCAAGAAGTAAGATATATCTTTTATAGCATGGAACACAGCATTATGCAGAAACCTGGAACTTAATAAATATTAATTAATTCAAACTTAATTTTATGTTTTTAAATGAAAAGCTCCACCCATCATAATTTGGTTCTATTTTTGAGAAAAGAATTTATTTCATCTCATTGAAGGAATTCTTTAAATTTTATTAATTCTACTAACAATTTATTCCTTTCAAATGATCTGTTATTCAATCCCCAAATCAGGGCAAACTGATATCTCTACCACGCAAATATGTGATCATATGTAACAGTAAAAGAAAGGTTACAGGATAAAATAAGTAATGGAAAGAAAAAATCAATTTCAACGTGTGCCTCCAAAGCTATAAAATCATTTAAGCCTTTTTCTCATTTAAAACAAAACTATTAAAACTCTTTCCTTCCATAATTATATTGAAATAATGAGACATTTTTACCAACGCAACAATCTATACTTTACAGTTTTGTCATTAATATACTTATCTGATTCTCTTCTTAAAAATTAAGAGGAATTTATGTGAGAGAAGATGCAGTTGGCAAGAAAATCTAAATTTTTGATGTGTAAAATACTTTAGCTGAAAAGATTGTTGACATCACTTTAACTTGTAATATTTCCACAACTCTAAATTCTATGATCCACATTTTCTTTTTAAGATGTATTTATCCCCATAGTGACAAAGGAATATAAGCCCACAAATATACTTTCACTAGAAAAAATAAGGAAGGTATATAAATACTATCCTAAGTCAACTCAATATTTTAAATACTCCATTTCTAACAAAAATACCAAGGGAAATATTGGGAGGCCACATGAGGGTGGTACCTTATGATACTATCCTCAGTTTTAGAGATATGAGCTAAATGGTTCTTCCCTTCAACAATCATCAACCAATAAGCAAGTATTTATTAAGCATATTTATTTTCCAGGAGCAATGTTCAAGGTGCCAAAGATGATAACAGAGAAAAATAAGACATACATTATATAAATATATAAAGAATAAACACACAAAAAAATAAGATATTTAGGGAGGAAAAATATGCATAGGTGGGGTAATGAGGAAATACTTCATTTAGAAAGAAGCTGAAAATGGATATATGATCAAGACATAAAAGGACATATCATAACTATCTTAGACGAATAGGGAACACATTACCTATTAGATTTATAGTTAGGAGAGGCATTTGAGTCAACAATAGATGGATAACACCATAAGATGTAAAAAAGTATAATTGTCAATACATTTAATTGAAAAGTTTTTGTACAAATAAAACAAATGTTGCCAAGATTAGAAGAAAAGCAGAAAATGGGGGCAAGGGGGGGGGGGGAATATGTTATAATCAGTCTCTCAGATAATGGTTTCATATCCAAAATATACAGAGAGAACTTTGTCAAATTTATAAAAGTCATTCACCAATTAAAAATGGTCAAAAGGTATGAATAGACAATTTATAACCAAAGAAATCAAAGCCATATATAGGAATATGAAGGAATGCTGGGTCACTACTGATTGGAGAAATGCAAACCAAAACAATTTTGAAGGTATTAGCTGATACCCACCAGATTGGTAAAAATGACAAAGGAGCAAAATAACAAATGTTAGAGGGGATGTGGAAAAATAGGGACACTAATACACTGTTGGTGGAGCTGTGAACTGATTCAACAATTTTAGAAAGCAATTTTTAATTATATCCAGAGAGGTATAAAACTGTATATACCCAAAGACCCCACAATAATATTGCTGGATTTGTTTCCCAGAGAGATTAGGGAGAAAGGAACACAATCTATATGTTCCAGCTCTCTATAAGACAGCAAAGAACTAGAAACTGAGGGGATGTCCACTAATTGAGGAATAGTAAACAAATATATGATTGTGATGGTATACTACTGCGCCATAAGAAACAATGAGCAGGCTAATTTTTCTTTAAACTTAGAAAGAACTATATAAGATAATGAATAGTGAAATAAGTAGAACCAAGAGAATATTATATAAAGCTACAGACTGAATATTTGAAGAATAACTTATAAATGTTACCTCCAGAGAATGGACTGAAAAATGGAAACGTGAAAGACATAATTTATATATACATATATGTGTGTGTGTGTGTGTGTGTATGTGTGTGTGTGTATATACACAGATATACACACACACACATATTGTAATGAGGGGGTTGTTCGGAATTGGGGGTATAGCTGAGGACCAACAAGTAAGGTGTGAATGACCCCTCCTCTCTCACAGCCACCCCAATTACTGGAAGACAAAAGGGGATCCCCTTGGGAAACAAGGAATCCCAGAAGAGCGTGCCAGCACCAGGGGTGGGGGGGGAGGGGGGATTGAAGAAATGGTGTCCCCTCAGGGGGAAATGAGTGACACTTCGATGGAATATTGGTGCCAGTTGGGGTACACAGAAATTTCCTTTGTCTCCCAGCAGAAAGTCAAGGCTTAAAATATCAGCCTGACCCCCTTCACTATCCCTTCCAAGTTAGCCTCCCTCCAATTAAATCAAGCTGATCTGATCTGGAAATCTTGAGAGTTTAATCTAGAACAATAAGGCACTGGGGACTGAAGGAAAGGTTTCAGAAAGGTTTCAGTAGGAAAAGGGGTACAGGTGATCCCTATGCCAAGGTCCTTCGCTTTGGCAGGTACCCACCAGTGTCTCAGACCCAAAGGTGAGACAAGGTGTCCCCCAACCAAAACTTCACCTTCCTGAACCCACTAATTATATTTCTAAAAGCTATACTGGCTATTAATCTATGAGGGATACTGCTGAGCAAAGCCCAAGAAAATGGGGTTCAAGGAATGGCTCCCCCAAATTCCAGGAACCCCAAACTCCATTTAGCACTGTAGATGTTACAAGTGAAACAATGAAACAAGATGTCACAGGAAGTAGGACTGTTATTATAGGACAGAAACCCCAAATGTCCCTGCAGGGATCACAGAGCCCAGATTCAGGACCATCCTCCTTGGCTCCACCCCAAAAAAGACCCTTAGTTGGGGTTCCCTCTCCCAGAAGTCTCTGCTCTTCCAACTGTTACTTGGGCTACTCCTCCAACATTCCAAGGCAGTTTGTCCAAAATGCCAGGCTTGCTTCATTTCTTACAGTATGTCTCCCACATGATGCCTTCTAAAATGCAGGGAGAGGGGGGCTGTGACACCTGTAAATTCTTATTAAAGGGAGGGAAAAAAAACAGATCTATGAAGAGAATCCAGTCCGTCTTCTGACCAGTAAAGATATTTCTGGCAAACGATTATGATCTAGGGAGAAACTGGGTAGCTCAGTGGATTGAAAGCAAGGTCCAGAGACTGGAGGTCCTGGGTTCAAATCTAGCTTCAGACACTTCCCATCTGTGTGACCCTGGGCAAATCATTTAACACCCATTGCCTAGCCCTTACCACTCTTCTTCCCAGTAATGATTCTAAGAGAGAAGGGAAGGGTTATCATAAAATAAATAAACAAACAAATAAATGAATGAATAAATGAAAATAAAAAACAATTATGATCTATAATTTTGTTTTCTATCAAAACACTTTAAAAATATCAAACTTCTAAATCATCTCTCCATTTCCCATCTAGAGTCTTTCCTTTGAACTTTTCCTTCCTGTCCCTGGAGCCTCAGCATTTAACAAGATCAAATCAATCTTGCTATTCACACCTTTGACTGGAAAGGGAGGGAGAAAAATCTCCATTTAATTAGGATGCCCAGGATAGCCATCTCTTTTTTCCCATCAAGTGGCATTCCTTCTGGGTACCACTCCCCACCCTCTTCAACTTCTGTTGATGTGTTGGAATGGGATTAAACTGCAAACTCATTAAAGGTAGGGGAGGTTTGTTATGTTTATTGACTGACTGACTAAACCAAGCTTGTAAATTGTCA
Organism: Gracilinanus agilis; assembly: GCF_016433145.1. NCBI lineage: Eukaryota > Metazoa > Chordata > Mammalia > Didelphimorphia > Didelphidae > Gracilinanus > Gracilinanus agilis. The sequence continues at coordinate 595,302,460 of NC_058130.1, forward strand.
AAATATCAAGAACACAAAACAAACTCTTTTATTTACAAAATTTAAAAGCAGCTTAGTGAAATTCAGAAAAGGAAAAAAATGGGATATACTTTTACTCTGGATTCAAATTTAAGTAGAGTGAATTTACTTTATTATACTTAAAGGTAAAGAGATTAAAATATCAGTGATCTATGCAAGTCCTTTTATCTCTTAATCTCCTATCTGATTTTTTGGCCTTCTTGAGGGAAAGCTAACCAGGGGAAAATGAAAAAAAGAAAAATTACCATTCACTAAAAATAAAGGTTTACTAAAGACAATTTTAGGCATTATTATGTGGTTGAGAAGTGCTCATTTGAGTGCACAGGACCTAGAAAGAGACTGTTTGAAAATATTCTGGAAATATACTTTATTACATGTAGGCTTCAAAGGTCATACTAATACCTTCCACATTCTATAATCATAAGTAATGAATCTATAATAATAAGTAAATATTATTAAGTATCTATAATAATAAGTAAATATTATTGTAAGAGCTCAAAATTATGAAATAATTTTTAATTTAAAACACAAATGGAAAGAAAAATCAAGTTTTCAATTTTTTTTAGACTGAGACTGCCATTCATATTTTAAAATGCTCATATTAATTATGAATGAACCTTTTTTCAAAACAAAGCAAAAGGAAACCACTCTTGGCTGAAAGAGTAAGTTGAGATGATGCCTATTTCTTGTTTAATCCTGCTAACACAAGTTTTTGCATGCTTTCTTAAGCTTCCATCTATAAAGCTGTTAGGATAGCCAACATATATATATGTTTAATTACATAAATATTCAACACCATAAGTCAGCTGCTGTCAGTGCAAAATACACAGAATTTTCTCATTTAATTCCTGGCTTTAAATGGTAAAAAATAAAATTACAGTTGACATTCATTATAATTATAATATATGCAAAATACTTAACTTCTTTTTTTAAAAAATTATGGACTTAAATATTAAAAATGGATAATTTTCATTCAGAGAAAGGAAAATAGAAAAGATTCTCTCTGATACTATTAATTTCCATTTCATACATAACCTTTTTTAAAGCATACAATAAATTCTACATGTCATTCTCAAAACAGTCCTACTTATCTTGTTGAATTTCTTCTGTTCTCCACTTTAAAAAAAAATTCAATAGTCCTCTTTAAAAAAAAAAAAAAGATCACTATCACTAAGCACATCTCTCTCTGACTGGCCCATCACTCCCACTTTAAAAAGCAAGAAAAAGGGAAAAGAAAAACAATTTTGAAACAAACATAGTCATGCAAAAATCATATCAAGGTACACTATGTCCAAAAATTAAAACTACTTTCTATACATTTTATCACCTCTCTGTAAGAAGGATGAAAATATGCTTTATCAGAGGTCCTCAGGAGACATGGTTGGTCATCATCCCATTAGAGTTCTTAAATTCCTAAGTTTTTTCTTTACATTGTTGCTATCCCTGTAGAAACTGTTCTCTTGGTTCATTATATTTTGTGATAATTAGATTAAGTCTACACTGCCCATCTTTAGATTTAATTACCAAAGGTGAGAGCTTTCAAAGGTGAAGTTTGCACAAGGTCATGGAGACTAACCCTTCCCATTGGGATTGATAAGAAACTGCACAGTGCCAAGGAGCACAAGATAAAAAAAGGAGGATTGCTGAACTTCTATGCCAATATTAAAAGGACTTGAACCTAGTGTGAGACTCGAAGTTGCGACGCTTATAATGGGAGGTGGCTAACAGAAACTTTTTGCTTCTGTAATTTCAGTCACAAAAAGTCAGTTAAAGATCCTAGAATCTTCAGAAAGTCAGTTAGAACTTGAAGCTATAAATAGATGTGAAGTTCCAACTGACAGGGCTTTTGCCTCCTGGCTTTCGCTGTGGCTGGAGGCTTTTGCTTTGGCTTAGTCTGTTGGCTTCAGCCTTTCAGCTTGGCTTTGGCCTAATTGCTTCTGCCTTGGCCTGTGCTTATTTTGTCTTGGGGAAATTTAGACCTATCTCATTTCTCTAGACCTCTCCCTGATCTCTCCATCTATATCCCTCCCCTTTCCCTGAATTTCCTTTGGGCCCTGAGTGGAAGGGAGGGCTTAGTGATTGGACATTGTGGGTTTAGTTTCTATAGACAAGTAGAGTATCCTCAAATAAGTTACCCTTAGTTTTAGTGATTTGATAAAGACTTTACTTAAAAGGTGGTCAAATCTTCCTGACTGGGAGAGCAGGCTCTCTCAGTCTAAAACCTCTCCAGGAACCTCTCCTCATCATCACTCCTCTCCCTAGCAGCAGTTAGAAACCCTGAACTTCTTTCCCTCTGATTAACCTGAGATTAATAAATTCCTTTGTTACCTGCTCAAAGCCTCTGGTGAATCATTGTATAGAAGATAAGGCAAGGGTTAAAGAGAGAAAGAATCAATTTTTTTTATTTCTTGAGGGAACTGTGGGCATCCATCTTGGGAGGAAGTACCTACCGGAGACTTCCTACAATCATCATTTTGACTGGCAGGGAGGAGCCCTTTCGACTCCTCCCTGAGGGACTTTAGAAATTAACAAGAGAATATCCTCCAACCAAACCTAAACATTTCTGACTGGCCCAAACTCCTTTACATCAGAGGGGTACCTTCTCAGCTTGAAGGGTCCAGCATATTTCCCCAATATCCTCTGTCTCTAGCCTCTGTGAATAAACCTGTGAATCACCTTATAATCACCTATATCCCCATTATCCTTCCTCACACCCAAACTGCCTCAAGACCCACACATATTACCTTAATACTTTTTATAACACGCTTGACATGTTAAGTCGTAGGACTCTTCGTACTACACTACCAGTCTAGTACCGAAGGTTGGCCATCATCATTGTGAGAATTAAGCAAAGTCAGACCAGGGAATGACACTTCCTTTTTACATAAAAATCTAGTTCTTTTTTCTCTTATGATATGGCAACTTGCTGTAGTCTTGGCTGCCATTGGGTAAGTGCAATATTACTGCATTTTGTTTTACAGATTTATGGTACAGAATTTACTTTAATCAGACCCTAATACAAGGGCCTGTTATGAATTTATTCTTGTTTACTTAAAAATTTTACATACATAGATTTTTGATATTTTGATTCTTATTTTGAATTTTTATCTCTCCCAAAATTTAATTTTCTTATGTTTTTGGTTTTTCTTTTGATAAATGACTCATACACCTCATAACTCATTGATGTATTCTGAGCTGATCTGAGTATTTCCTTTTTAAACACCCTCTTCAATGGGGATTGTATTTTTATAAAAATCCAAGCCTTAAAATTTTGTTCAAGAAAATTTTTTCAGAAAAAGAAGTCTGCTAATGCTTTGAAACCAGAAAATGGACTATTTGCCTGCAAAAACCTACACTGAATCAAGATGATCCAGAAAAGATGCCTGCATAAATCTACACTGAATCAAGACAATCTAAAATGAACTTTGGGGTGCAACTAATTGAACTTGTGGGGATTGAAACAATTACTTGAATTGCAAACTCTTATGCCAAAGGGGATTGCCCCCTAATTGGCTTTTTGTCAATGCGCCTAGCAAAACATTGGTTTTACTCTCTCTCTTTCTATCTCTTCTACTTACCTCTCATCTCTATTGTAGTTAGAACTTTAGGGGTACAAAATGATTTTGTCAAATCATCAACTGGGGAGACCAGTCTCCCAAATGATCACAGAGGGGATTGTGATAATTAGATTAAATTTATACTGCCCATCTTTAGATTTAATCATCAAAGGTGAGAGCACCTTTCAATTCTGGGAGTTCCTAACCCACGTGTGCTAGAGTGAGTAACAAATCAGAATCAACTGACTGCCCCCTACGCTTTCTATGAGAAAGCATCCATTGTGATTGGACACCCAGGCTGGGGGAAGGCACTGGAAGTGGCGCATATGTGACCCCTTTAAAAGAGGGAGTTGAGGGAGTGAAGTGGCTTCTGGTTCAATGAAGGGGACCTGAGGGAGTTTTGCTGGTTTGTGACTGAGATTGTTCCATGTGGTGAGCTTAAAGACTGAATCTTCCTAAACTTCTATAGACTCTGAATGAAGTTTGCTCCATTCACCTCCGGGCCTTAGGCCCTTTAACCCTCGGCTGAGGGTTAAGATCTACCTGGACTAATTAGTGGGATAGATTCTTATTTCCTTACTTTCTCTCTCTTCTCATGTAAATAAATTTCCATAAAAGTCAATTTTGATTTGAGATTATTCTTAATTGAGGATTGATAATAGTTCAATCCTCTGGCAACCATCTTTAATATGTTGAACCCATAAAACCCCTTTTTCACCCTTACATTTTCAACTACCCAGGATTCTCTGAAAACAAATCTTTCATCATTTCTTGCAGCACAATAATATTCCATTAAATTTTTATGCCACAATTTTTCAAGTTATCCCCAAATTGTCTATGATCATATCTAAGCAACCCCTTTGGATTCCATCTTTTTTGCTTTTCTTACTCTCTTCCCCTTGACCAGTCCCTTCAGGATCAGGAAGTTTTTTTGGTTTGAAGCAATTCCTTCCCTAGTATTGTACTCCTTAAATCACAGCTTCTCCCCCAACCTCTACCCTGGCTCCACCTGTTTCCCAGTAGACTAGTAGAAGTAGAAATTTTCACACCAAAATTTGTTTTTGTCTGTGAGAGTGTGAGAATGAGTGTGTTCTGTCAATCCTTATTTGTCTAGTTCATAAAATAGGTTCATCTTGTGCATGTGTCCTACCTCTTTCTCTTTGTTTATGCACTTTTCTCGTGTACCTTGATTATGAGAAATAGCAAGTTCCACTCCTTTTTTTCCATTTTGTATATACTAATCTCTCCTTCCTTTTACCCTCCCCTCTCCTACCCTGTATCCAGTCCTTATATTAAAAGCAATCCATCCCAAAGACTTCTTTAACTTCCTCAGTACACTTTGAAGACATTATAGTCTGAAAGAAATACTTGTTTCTTTTTCTCCTGTTAAAATGTTAGGGCTACAGCATCATCCAGATCTTTCTAAATGTACAAATACACTTACCATTATAGGTGTCTCTAGACTCTTGCAGTTTATTTCAATTTTACTCAATTCTCGTCTTTTCATCAGAAATGAATGAAAATCCTCCATCTTTTTCATCATAGGGTTATATGCAGTTTTTCTGGGTTAATTTATTTTTGATTGTATGCCTCTAACTTTTTCTTTCTGGAATATTACATTCCAAGATCTCATTCATGGAGTAGCCTTCAGATCTTGTGATCCTCAAGCACCACCAGAGTGAGCTCTTGACATGTCTATATTAATAGTCCCCTAATTAGTTACCCTGTTTCCATTTCCTTCAAACACCTGCCAAAATAACCTTGCTGCTGTCAAATCTAACCCTATGACTTCCCTACTCAAAATCTTTCAGTACCTCTTGACTACCTCTAAAATGAAATACCCATTTCTAAGTTTGGCATTTAAAGTCTTCCTCAGCCTGTATTACTCCCTACCTAACCTGCTTTACTAGCTCTTCTCGGAAATCAGAACTCTATCTCCCACATTCCTTAATTTCTACATATCTCCTCTTTGATGCCTAAAATCAACTACTTTCCCCAACTATGTCTGCCAGAATACTTGCCTTCTTTCAGAGCTTGGTTTCCTTCAAGTCTCAGCTCAAGCGTTACCTCATCCATGAACTGAGGCAAACACTAATGAAGGGATTTGTCCAAGATCACACAGCTACAAATATATATTAAGAAATATATGTCTATATCCAGCTGAAAGGTCTAATAGGAAGTTGGAGATGGGAATCTGGAGATTAGGAGAGAGGTCAAGGTTGGATAAATAAAGCAGAGGAAGATTATGGCAATTAAAAAGCAATGAGGAAAAAAAATCTAAAAATCATACTAAAATTGGATCAGCAGTCTAACCAATATTTTCTAAAATTTTGTTTAATCCAAAGAATAGTTGGTCAGTATTATGAAATTTCTGATTTAATACCCTCCCAAGAATATTTTAAGAAATGATTAGCAACTTCTATAGCAATGAGACATAATAATTAGTATATTTACAACCAGGCTTGGTTCGGTTTTTATTTATTTCTTTGTGGTTTTATTTTCTTCTTTTAAAGATAAGGGTATAAAACTGGTGTGAGCTTAAGGCTATTTCAAACAATCAAACAGCAGAAATTAAGGGATCATAGAATTTAGGGTTTAGGTTTGTTTTGTTTTAAAGCTTCACAACTGCAAATGTTAATATAATAAAGCTTGTTGAAAACAACTTATATCACGCATTCTTTTTTCCTTTCTTTATCAAAGCCACCTATTTTACTTTACAAATATGAGAAAAAAGAAAATGACTGGGCTAAGGCTATAAAATCTGGTCGCGGTGATTTCATTTGAGAATGATTAACATCAATAACATCTTGCTGAACTTTACAAATTTTGGTATTTTAAAAAACCTTAACTGATTAAAAAAAAACACCTTATATTCCATCTTGGAATCAATACTGTGTTTTGTTTCTAAGGCAGAAGAGTGGTAAGGGCTAGGCAATTCAGGCTAAGTGACTTGCTCAGGGTCACACAATTAGGAAGCATCTGAGACGAGATTTCAATCCAGGATCTCCAGTCTCTGAGACTGACTCTCAATTCACTGAGCTACCCCCTTTAAAGTTATTTTTTTTAATAGATTAACACTGAGAAGTTTTTCAAAGTGTGAATAATCACTTCTTGTGTCATCTTCTTTATAAGCTCCAGATTCTTGTCAATGGGGGATTTTTTAAAGATAGAAAAAAGAAAAGTACTTTTTAAAATACCAACTCTCTCACATACATTTCTTGTCTTTCCATCTTCTCTTTTATCTTCACTGTTCTCTGTTACTTTTCATTCATCAAACCTTTCAGTTTCAAAATTACTGCCAACAATATTCCATACCAAACCACTATATCAGTACTTTGAAAATCAATTAAGACATAATTTAATATAGTTATATTTTAAAATATTATTTCAAAAAACACAAATAAGTCTTTTTATTATTAAGACCATATATACTAATACCTGCCTAGGTAGGAGCTGGTTATTTTCAGAAAGCCTTAAAACCATTATTTCTATAATAAAGTAAAATATGTTAAAAAAAAGATATATTAAAGACAATAAATGAAACAATAGGGCCTATTTGGAATATATAATTATGTAGTAGGTCATAAGGAAGTTTTAAATTACCTGTGATCAAAGCTTACTGACCATTCTTACCTTCATTTATATAAAGCACACATGATGGGTTTATTTTTATCAACTTCAAAATGATCTATTTTAGGCAGAATAAAAAAAACAGCCACAAAACCATTAACTGAAATGTTTTTTTTTTCCTTTTAACATACTAAGTACAAGTTTTATTTTTGTGAAACTTTTTATCTTTCTTATTTCAGAAGAATTTTATCAAGTTAAAGACCATCTTGTCTAAAACAAATAGAAATGATGAATAAAACTCGGAGAGGTCAACCAAAATGGGGGGAAGAGTTTGTATTTACAAAGTTAGCCAAGTCCCTAAAAGATTACATCAGAAAAAATTAAAGCAATGTGCTTTCTAAGATTTCAGTGTTCAAAAAGCCAATCTAAAGTATTTTAAATCTACCTTTCATATCTTATCTCTCACTCTTTCTGTTGAACAATATGAACATCACTGAAAAAAATAAAGAAAAAAACTTCAGTAAATATCATTGGAAAGTCTGAAACGTGATATTCTTAAAGGAATTCACTTTGTTTCTATTAAATGCATCCTCACTTAAACTAGGCTAATAAAATATGAAACAAATCATTTGACAATTAAAAGTGAGTTATGGTTAACAAGTTAATTGCAATTCAATTTAATTCAACAAACATTTATTAAGGGTCTACTATATGCCAGGTACTGAACCAAGTGTTGGGCACACAAATAAGAAAAAAGAAAGCAGAACCTTGCCCTCAAGGAACTTACAATCCAATGGGGAAGCTCAAGATACAAAAGGAAATTGGAAAGATGTGAGCAGGGGTACTTTGTGTGAGTTTGAGGGTGGAGTGAGCTAGAATTCAGCCCTCTATAAAGAAAAACTTTGGGAAGGTTTAGTATTCCAACCTCCAGCTCTCTAAGCAGAGGAGAGAGGAGGCTGAGGGAGCAGATAAGAAAGGCTTGTGTTAGTGGCAAGGTGATGAGATTATTAATGATCCAGTTAATCAGCTAGTGATTTACATAAATGTGTTTCTTGAGTTATTTTAAGTTTTCTCTGGAATAAAAGTTAACAACTGTATTCCTCCATTATATTTATACTTGAATAATATGCTAGAAGGATCTTGGAAAATACAATGCTAAACTTATGCTTTGTCCCCTACATGAATTAGGAAAAATTTGCTTTTCATTATTAATCAGTAGAATCCTAATTCATAAGATTCTACTGAATATTTAGAAGTTAAAATTATATGATCATACAGGGATATCTTTCAATACTTCTGATAAATCAAAGTAAATGACTAAACAAAAAGAAAAAAACAAAGGAGAAAAGGTTCATAAGCAGAGCCGTTTGTTCCTTTATTTAAAACCCTTACCTTCTGTCTTAGAATCACTACTGTGAGTGGTAAGGGCTAGGCAATGAGGGCTAACTGACTTGCCCAGGGTCACACAGCTAGGAAGTGGCTGAGGCTAGATTTGAACCTAGGACCTCCTGTCTCTAGGCCTGTCTCTCAATCCACTGAGCCACTTGGCTGCTGCCCATTTATTTTCTTATTTTGAAATCTGAAAAAGAAACTCTCACTATGCTATGACTCTCAAATCTGCCTTTCCTGCCCCAAATTCTCTACTGACCCTCAATGTTACATCTTCAACTTTCAGATATCTTGAACTGGCTGTCCTAGAGATATATATAAAACTCAATATGCCTAAAACTACTGGACTCATGATCTTTTCTCCCTAAACTGCACCCCCTCACTTTTCAACCTTCTATACTACTATAGAGAGTATCAGCATCCTCCCAGTCCCTCAGACTCTAACCTAGGTGGCATCCTGAACTCCTCCTTATTGTTCATTCCTCCCATGTCCCATCTGTTCCCAAGATCTGTAGATTTCCCCCTTGCCACATCTCTCTACCTTCTTTCCTCCGCCCTCACTCTGGTGCAGATCCTCATCACCTCATACCTGGGTTCCTTCCAGAGTCTGCTGGTGGATCTTCCTGCTTTAAGTCTCTTCCTGCTCAGGTCCATCCTCTATTAAGTTACCAAAGTGATTTTCCTAGATAAACTAAAGGTCTGAACAAATCACTCCCCTATTCAGGGGCTTCCTATTGCCTCCAGGTTCAGATACAGAATGTTTTGTTTGGCACTTAGAGCTCTTCATAATAACCCTGGGCAACTGGATAGTGCAGTGGACAGAGTGCCAGGTCAGAAGTCAGGAAGATTCATTTTCCTGAATTCAACTTTTGCCACTAAGTGATCCTGGACAAGTCACTTAAATCTATTTTCCTCAGTTTCCTCAACTTCAAAAATGAGTTAGAAAAAGAAACAGCAAATCACTCCAGTATCCTTGCCAAAAAAATAAAAAACAAAAACAAACCTCAACTGGGGTCACAAAGAGCTGGCCATGACTGAAAATGACTGAATAACTACAATCTGCCATGCTTATGTGTGTAGCTAGAGGAATGGAGGAATGAAAGACAACAGGAAGAAAATATAATGAATGACTTTCCTTATCCATAACTAAGAATGAACTGACAAGTGGGAAAAATAGATTAGAAGAGGAACCACAATTGCCAAAGATGAATTGGGAGATTTTCTCTGCCTCTGAGGGAGCAAGAAGAAAGGTAGCAGTGAGAAAGACTACTAAAGTTAATAGGGCAAAGCTAAGGGGTTAAGGGAGAGGGCAATAAGCAGAATTATCATACAGTCCGCACCTTCAAAACTAATGATCTAGTTAAGGAGACATTACATTTACAATGAAATAGAACTATAAAGTGGTATAGGATGAGTAATGATAAATAGAGTAAATAAGAAAAGGCTACTTATTACAAGTTAAGGTTTATAAACAAAGGCTAAGGGAAAGATTTTTCCATTAACCACATAAAAAAAAATCACTCAAATAATATCTGACATGAATAAAGCACTTTTAAGTTTGCAACGCACCTTATTATATATTATCTGATTTGAGGTTCATAACAGCCCAGTAAGCTAGACATTGCAGGTATCAATATCCTCATTTTACAGATTGAGAAAACTGAGGCTAAAAGAGGTTAAACAATTTGACTCATTACGCACACAGCAACAGAATCAGGATTGGAATGTAAATCTTTCTGGCTCCAAGTCCAGCAAGTTATCTATTGCATCATGTGGCATAAACCAAGAAATCGAAGTGACAATGAATAGCTAAAAAGATGAATAGTGAAATAAAGAACAGGTAAAACAGATCCTTCTCCCCAAAATAAGAAGTACTTGAAGAGTAAGTTTCCATTTTCATTTATAAAAGTGTATTTTTCTGAAAAAAAGAAATCCAAGTGCACATACACCATGCTATTTGGCATGGGAACCATTCAAGCTCTGCCATAGACTATATAAATGGATTATGTATCCTACACTCATTCCTGCCTTTAAAATCTATTTTAGTGCCATGGAGACAAATTATGGTATCTTGTTCATAGAGGAAAAGAAAGGAATAGGAAGGTAAAAAAAAGGAAAACAAAAAAGATAGGTGGTATTTTTTGTAAAACAAAATGTTCAAAACTGTTATAACTGTTATTTTTTCATTTGGGGACATAGGAAAAGAAAATTTTTTTAGCATTTGTTCACAGATTAGCATCCGTTTTGCTTTACATACATATATAAATAACAGCTTAAATTGGTCATATTATCAGTGTTGTTACACTCTTGTGAGATTACATTATTCCAAAAACAAAAAATTAGGTTAAATTTTAACAAAAACTAGTTATAATTGTCAAAAACCCTCAGAACTTATAAAAATAATCCACTTCATCAGCTATATTTTTATAGGAAAATACTGCCATAAAGCAGCAGGTTACACTGGAAAAAAATTTATATTAGATCTCATTTTCTCTGCATGACTTTTTATTAGTGCCTGACTTAATCATTTAAAATACTGAGCAACTACTGGGAGTCACCCTCATACTAGAGATTACAAAACCTACTTAAACAAATCAGTGGTTTTCTTATTTTTATAAAATTCAAAATATGTACTAATAATATTATTAAAATGACAATTGTGGACATTCATAGGATTATATTTTAGCCCATCTCTCTCATTTTGCAAATGAGGAATCTGAGTTCCAGAGGCTAATGACTTCATCAAGGTCATACAGTTAGTGAGATAGGCAAGATGTGAAACAAGGTTTCCAAAAGTCTGGACAAGTCAATTGCCTATGGCACCTGTGACATAGGTTCACCACCACTGACATATGATCACCAGTTCCCCTCCTCTCTCTGCCCAGTCTTCATAAGGAAACCCTGGTGAGGTGTTTGAGGCCTTAGAGGCCTTCAAAGAAGTAAGGATCCTCACTGGTGAGAAGAACCTCAGCTTCATCTGAGTTGCCAAATTACCAGTGTAAAGCCTTCTATTGTTCTTGAATAAAGAAATTTTTGCATTCTCCCTAAGAAGCAAAGAACTATCCATCAGTATTCTATGGCTCCCATGGGGCTCAAATTTCTCACTACAGCATAGCCTGGTGACTTCCCATTAAGAAATTCTATCTGTCATAAAGCCTGCTCCTTCCCTTAGGTGTGGTAAGCTTAGCCATTGCCTGGCTGTAATCATAAAGGGTCATCCCCACAAATATAATCATTCTTAGTAATTTAAGATCAAAACCTTGACTCTAGGCCAGGGAGAGGGAAGAGGGAGAGAAAGAGAGGGGAGAGAGAGAGAGAGAGAGAGAGAGAGAGAGAGAGAGAGAGAGAGAGACTCTCTGTACAAACCATCAGGCACTTAGTGGCACATCAGTGGCCAAAATGCACTGGGAACACATTGTCCATGTCCCCAATCCAGAACAATTCTCTGGGGTCCAAGAGAAACATATGCATTGTCCTTTCACTTGCTTTCCCACCTCTACTCAGAAGTCTGAAGACTGCTAAAACAGTGCAAATCTTATGTAAAAGCAAAAACTACAACTGCAAATGGTGATGATGATAGCTAACATTTAGATAGCAGCATTAACTATGTGCTAGGCACTGTGCTAAGCATTTTGCTAATAATCTCATTTTATTTTATCCCCTGAGAGATAGATACAATTATTATCCAGATGAGGACAATGAGGTGAACAGAGTCACAGACCTATTAAGCATCTGAGGTCACACTTGAACTTATTGCCCCAGGCCCAGAGCTCTATCACCAACACTGTCTAGCTGCTCCCTGGATTAAAAACCCAAAGTTATACAGATTCATCAAAGAACATTTTACAAAGTTTATCAGATATAATACCCTAATTAAGGCTTTAAGAGCAGTCTATCTTGGTGCTAAAAATGACTTTCCCCAAACAAAAGATAATAAAGAAGAAAAAAGAGAGAAAAACAGCTTCCTATCTCAGAAGGAAAACTAATCCCTACACAGTGGCCAAATTCCTTGGAGGAATTTGGAATTGGGCATGGGAGTTGACTATAAGTCATCCTTTCACTTTCAGATTCAAAACCTCAACCAAAATGTTCTTATGTGAATTCATCTATGATTTATTTACATTATTAGGTCATCTTAACTTGTTTCTGCACAAAATTTATATATGTCCCCATGTGTACAAATTGTACCCCATTGGTGTCCATCAACTGGGGAATGGCTGAACAAATTGTGGTGTCTGATGGCTATGGGATACTATTGTGCTCAAAGGAATAATAAACTGGAGGAATTCCATGTGAACTGGAAAGACCTCCAGGAACTGATGCAGAGTGAAAGGAGCAGAACCAGGAAAACATTGTATACAGAGACTGATACACTGTGGCACAATCGAATGTAATGGACTTCTGTACTAGTAGCAACGAAATGATACAGGACAATTCTGAGGAATTTATGAGGAAGAACGCTATTCACATCCAGAAAAAGAACTGTGGGAGTAGAAGTAGAGAAGAAAAAACATTTATTTGATCACATGGTTCGATGGGGATATTGACTTTAAATGATCACTCTACTGCAAATATTAATAATATGGAAATAGGTCTTGATCAATGACACGTGTAAAACCCAGTGGAATTGCTCATTGGCTATGGGAGGGAGATGAAAGGAAGGGAGGGAAAGAACATGATTCATGTAACCATGGAAAAATATTCTAAATTAATTCATTAAAATAAAAATTTCTGAAAAAAAAATGAATGCACCCTCTAATTATGTTAGAAAACTCATCTTTGATCAGCATCAGTTCCACCCTTTGGCTACTTATCCTTTTAGCATCCTGGCATATAATATGTAAGAGGGTTGGCAGAAGACTCCATAAGACTAGTGGCAGGGCAAAAAGTCAGGATGTGGACCCAGAACAAAGTTAAACCTGTCTGATCATGAGATCTCACTCTTTCTCTTTTTATTTCTCTTTCTCTCTCTCTCTCTGCCTCTGTCTCGCTCTCTCCTTTACTTATAATTATAAATTAATATACAGTCTCTAGAGAATTTTAATTATAACATCTCTTTCTATATAGAGCATATCAAAAAATTTCTAGTATCCCCTAGTGAGATCCATCCTCTTGATTCTTATTACCAATAAGCACCTGAAATTTTCACCCAAAGGAACTCTGCTACAGCAAAGGCAAAACTTCTAGAATTCAAAATTTGCCTAAAAATAAGTCAGGTAATTTGAGTCTATGACTAAAAAAAGTGAAAACAGCTAAGCCCTAAATAAAGTATATGGCTCCCCTTCCAAAAAATTAAAAATTTTGAAAAAAACTATTCATTTCCATTTGTCATTTAAAGACATTCATGATTTAGCTCCATCCTACCTCCACAGGTTTACCGAATGTTATTCTCTATGTTTACGCCAAACTCACCCTCTTACTGTTTTAACCATCAAGACCCTCCAACTTATTAAAGGGAGCCACATTCTAAACATTATGCCCCATACAAATCCAACCAAAACTGTCCATTCATTTGTCAGCGAATATGGGATCAAATTACTATCTCTTCATCCTTGTTCACGTAAATATTCCTGGTGGGAATGTATTTCCTACTCTTCATTTTCTAAAAATATCTAGCTCAATTCTTACATTCAACTGAATCATTCACAGTCCTAAATGATCTCTTCTATCTCTAAACTCCAGGAGGACTTACTGTCTATACCACATATATGCCATTTATAAAATTTATCCTGATATGACTATTTACCTTTTTATGGGTATGTCCTACCTTCTTGACTAGATTTTAAGATATTTTGGGAAAAGAGACAGTATGTCATACCTTTATAGATGTCATGCTACTTTATGTGGCTTTAATCATTTCTATTTGCTGCCTCAATTTCTGCCTATATGCTCAAGAGTTACCAGGAGCTGAATCATAGGATTGTTAACACATTGTCATGGTATGCACACACACACACACACAAAAAGAGGAATTTTGCTTTTTCCATACAACCTGAAAAGGAAACTGTTTAGTCAACTACATTGGGCACAGCTTCACAAATTGCCAGCATTGAATTCTAAAAAATAAATATACTAATTAAAACTTTTATAATCCTCAAATAAACTATTAAAAAATTACACTAATAGGTAATGTAAATAGGTACAATTTGAGAAAGATTCAAATCAGCCATAATCATATTTCAAAACAAATTTCCAACTTTCCTGGTATATTTCAAAAGAAACTTCACATTTATATTGAATTGTAAAGTACCTTTTGAAAGGGTACTTCAATTCAACAAACCAGTAAACATTTTAAGTTACCATTAAGAGTAACCCACTGAATTAATTACTCCCTTTTTCAAATAAGTCTCTATTTCCTTTGGAAAGTAAAATGAACAACTTTCACTTACTTAATTGAGTTTCTAAAGTGATCTTCAGCTGGATTTTTCACAGTGCAACTATTTAGCAGCCACAAATCTGCTTCTGATGGATTTTCTAAAAAAAGAGGAACAAAGAAAAGAAATGTAATTTAAAATTATATATATATAAAATTTTTATATAGATATATATAGGTGTATATATATATATATATATATGATCCTGGAAAAATTATTGGGAATAGGTTAAGTGCCAGGGGGCTTGAGACAAGGAAACAGAGCTCAACACAAAGGCAGTAGATTCTTACAATTATAGGGTAGAAAGTTTACCTTAAAATCCTGGAAAAACTAAATGACTAAAGGGAGATTGTACAGAGTTCCTCCTTAAGAGTACTACTGTGAGGCCTCTTTTTGGAATGAAGACTAAGCTATGTCCCAAAAAGTCATTCAAAAGAAGCCCAAACTATCATAGGTTCTAATCTACTGTACAAATGATCTGATTAAGTTTCTACTGGGCAAGAAACTGTATCATCTTTTTGAGGACTAGCCAAGACAAATATAAAGAAATTTATCATTTAAGGATTGGTCACTAATTGATGAGTTATCTGGCTATTGGAAACCTACCTCCACTTGGATAATTGATGCCTATTTCAAACTCATCATGCTTTAAGCTGAACTATTCACAGTCAACTTAAATACTTAAATCTCTTCTTTCAACTCTTTCATTTCTATATATTATCATTCCTCCAGTTAATCAAATTAAAAACCTCAAAGGATCAAAGGGACAGAAACTCAGATCAGAGAAGTTTAGTGACTTATCTAGTCAGAACTGGTTCAAACTTTTAAGAGTTGATTAGAACTAGTCAAAACCAATTAGAAACTATTAAAATTAGATATAGTTTTTGGATGAAGAAATCAAGTATATGAAAAAATATTCTAAATCACTAGTGACTACAGAAATACAAACCAAAACAATTCTGAGGTATCATCTCACACCCACCAGATTGTCTAAAATGATGATGCTACATAAGTCATCAGCATTTCTATATATCTCTAATACATCACAGCAGCAAAAGTTAGAAAGAGAAATTCCATTTAAAATCACCCTAGATAATATAAAATACTTAGGAATCTATCTACCAAGACAAACACAGGAATTATATGAACACAACTATGAAACACTTTCCACACAATTAAAACTAGATCTAAACAACTGGAAAAAACATCCATTGCTCATGGGTAGGATGAGCTAACATAATAAAAATGAACATTCTGCCCAAATTAATTTACTTATTTAGTGCCATACCTATCAAACTACCAAGAAACTTTTTTACTGAACTAGAAAAAATATAACAAAGTTCATTTGGAAGAACAAAAGATCAAGAATATCAAGGGAAATAACGGAAAAAAAATGTGAAGGAAGGTGGCCTAGCAGTACCAGATATTAAACTATACTATAAAGCAGCAGTCATCAAAACAATATGGTACTGGCGAAGAGACAGAAGGGAGGATCAGTGGACTAGACTTGGGGTAAGTGACCTCAGCATGACAGTATATGATAAACCCAAAGAGCCCAGCTTTGGGGACAAAAACCCACTATTTGACAAAAACTGCTGGGAAAATTAGAAAACAGTATAGGAAAGATTGGGTTTAGATTCACATCTCACACCCTACACCAAGATAAACTCAGAATGGGTGAATGACTTGAATATAAAGAAGAAAACTATAAGTAAATTAGGTGAGCACAGAATAGTATACTTGTCAGATCTTTGGGAGGGGAGAGATTTTAAAACCAAGCAAGAGTTAGAAAAAATTACAAAATGTAAAATAAATAATGTTGATTACATTAAATTAAAAAGGTTTTGTACAAACAAAAAACCAATACAGCCAAAATTAGGAGGGAAGCAACAAATTGGGAAAAAATCTTTATAACAAAAAACTCTGACAAAGGTCTAATTACTAAAATGGACTCAATGCCTATGTACCCAACAAAGTATGTCCTCAACAACCAATGAACCAATCACCTTTGTATCCAGATAATTCAATTTGATGCTGGAAAAAAAAAATAGACTCCTTTTCTCCTTCTTCCCAAAAGATGAATCATTAGCTATTCCCAAGATATTCATAGATGTCCCTTCACAGAGTGACCTCTAAAGATATAGTTCATACGGGGCATAGTTCATTAGGTCATTTGGTATACAAGTAATGGATCATTTGATACATAGTTCATTGGGTTCATAGGTGATTGCTTACATAGTTAATTGGATCATTGGATACATAGGCCATTGGGTCATTGGGCAAATAGATAATTGGGTCATTGGGTCCTTAGGTAAGTGGGTCATTGTTGAGTTCTGGCCACTGAGTTGTTTTCATGTTGTCACTTCCATTAGATTGTAAAAAGAGATTGCTTTTTTTTTATACCTTCTTATCCCTAGTACATGGCAAACAGTAGGTGCTTAATACATGTTTATTGACTGAATAAGAAGTAAAGCTTGAATGGAGGATTTATAAAGGAAAACACAGAAACATAAGTATCATAAATGTAAAATGAGGCCAGATCATATAAGGCCTTAAATGCAAGCTTTGAACCAAGTTTGGATCTTAACTCCCATAATTCAACTAACCAATCAACCAATATTTATTAATTGTCCACTATGTGCCAGGCACTATACTAAGTGATGGAAATTTTTTTAAAAATGCAAAAGATAGCTTCTGTCCTCAAAGAGTTTAAAATCTTATAGGGGAGACATGCAAACAAATATATACAAAGAAAACCATATACAGGACAAAAAGGAGATAATAAATAGAAGGAAGGCATTGAAATTAAGAATAGTTAAAAGGTTTCCTGTAAAAGGTGAGACTTTAGATGGAACTTAAAGAAAGCCAGTGAGATCAGTAGGCAGAGCAAAGGAAGGAGAGGGATCCAGGTATGGTGAACATCCAGATGAGAACACTGATTAATAGTATGACCCTGAGTAAGTATATTTCCATTTTTGAGTCCTTGGGTCCCTTAGCTATAAGAAGAGTTTGGGCTAAATCATCTCTCAGGTTCCCTCCAGCTCTAATAACTAATGATCCAATAACAATTCTTTAGCCATTTATTCAACAAGCATAGATTTTATTAAGATCCTGCTAATGCCAGTAACTGTGCCAGTTGCTGGAAATACAAGTTTTTAAAATCACACACACAGACACAGACACAGACACACAGACACACAGACACACAGACACAGACACAGACACACACACACACACACACACACACACACACACACACACACAAATAATCCCTACCCTAAAGTTCTACACTGTATTCTGAGGAAGTAACATAACCATAAACAAATAGAATACATACAAAATAAGTACAAAGTCATTTCCAGGGGATGGGACAATAACAATTGGAGGTACCCATTCAGGATAGACCATTTGGAGGATACCCCTTGTACTAAGGCTGAACTCTGAAGGAAGCGAGGGCTGTAGAAGGTACACTTGAGAAGGGAATAGATTCCAGGTAAACAGGACAGGCTGTGCAATGTCACAGGGATGGGAGATGAAATGCTGAGTGTGTTAAGGAAATTGAGGGGACTTTGATCACAAGGATAGAATTAAATCTCTGGAGCCCCCTGTAGTCAGCAGAAAAAGTCAGCAATTGAGGTAGGGGACATGGAGGCAGGAGGCAGGTCAGATGTCCTGGGGGGAGGTGGGGACGTTGTTTCTGGGGGTCTCAGGCAAAGGAGAAAATTGGCTCACAAGGATGTATAAGTCAGAGGGCAGAGAGGAAGTTTGATAAACTAAGGCAAGACAGGATTTTGGCCTCTCGACTTCTGTGGTGGTGCTGACTAGGGGAGCCCACATGACTACTATGGAACAGCAAGCTAAATAGAGAAGCTAGATTAGAGTAAATCATCCCTAAAAGTAATCTATCTCCTCCTCTCTTTCATCCTTCTCCCTTTCTCCTTTCTGATTAAATAAAATCATTAAGTCTATGGCAAGATTCAAATTTTTAAACTTAACAATTATAAGGAGAACAGCAAGGAAGTGAGTCTGGCTAGAACACAAAGATTAATATGCAATAAACCTCAAAAGGTAAGCTGGGACTAGATTATGAAAGGTTTCAAATGACAAACAGAAGATTGTGTATTTTTCATAAAGGTAACCCAACTGGGAGAAAACAGTTCCTGTGGGACAAAGATCTCCAAAAGAGTGTGAGAACTCCAGCTGAACTAAGCTGAATGCCTAAAAGCTAAGGGAGAGAAGGAAAAGGCAAAGATTCTCATTCAGAAGAAAAAGCCACCCCTTCCCAAATCTATGGCCAAGGGAATCAGGTAGAAGAGAGTAGGAATGGCATAGTTGATCTGCATGATGCTTTCCCAACACCAGGCCAAAGATGAAAAATCAGAAGAGAAAGGGGAAGACACATGTCCTGGGACCTTCTAGCAAAGAAAGAGTAAGGTCACTAGGCCCATGCATAAAAATGATTCTCAGTTCAGTGAATAAAGGAGTGAGATATGGGCATTTATCATAGGAGCAGAGCTTTAGAACTCTAAGGCACCTAATTGGTACAACTGCCTTATTCCACAGATAAGGCAGTGAAGGCCAAAGAGGAGAAATGATTTTCCCTAGAACAACTGGGTGGTAAGTGGGAGAGTGGAATGAGAATCACTGTTTCACTATGAAGAATGGCAGTGAACATGGAGTGGAAGGTAAAGAAGGGAGGGGCTTCAAAAAGAAGCAACTAAATTTAATAAATGGAAATATGTATCAAGAAAAAAATCAATAATGAGCTGAATGGCTAAAAAAAGTAAGCGAGATTATCAGAAGTGAAGGCAAGGGGGCAGCAGCTAGGTGGCTCAGTGGATTGAGAATCAGGCCCGAGATGGAAGGTCCTGGATTCAAATCTAGCCTCCCCTAGCTGTGTAACCCTGGGCAAGTCACTTAACCCCTATTGCCTAGCCCTTATTGCTCTTCCAGCTTAGACTGGAAGGTAAGGGTTCCAAAAAAAAAAAAATGTGAAGGCAAGAAGATCTGGTCTGTGGGATGAGAGGATGAATTTCCTTGAATATGCCATGTTCTATTATGACTCTAGGAAACACTTTTCATTCTATCACACTAGCTGGAATTACAAAGTACAAATACCAACAGTTAGACAACATGTAAAGAAAAACAAACAGATCTTAAAAACTTAATTACATGGGTTCTGTCGTTTTTATATATTATTCTTCTTTTGAACAGATAGCAGACCTGAAAAGGAAAAATGCTACTTCTTCTTAGCTTGAGTTTTCCATTGTAATGAATGCTAGCTTCAGTTGTTTGGTTAAACCAGTTGTAAAGTACTTAACTGCAGGCAACTTCTGGCACATTCACATTCATCCCATATTCACAAAGTGAAAAATTATAGGCTTCCTCTCTGCTGATCTCAACCACAGTTTTAACAGATGGTGCAGTTAAATGAGGAAGGTGGCATGGAATATAACTAATGACTAACCATATGTCTCGAGCAAAATAGTATTCTTGTTAAGGATATAATACAGAGTTCTCTATTATTTATTTATTCCTTTAAGATAGGCATATTAAACTACACTTGCACAAACTTACATTAATTTAGAATGAGGAACCTAAAGAAAAAACACAAAGAGCATTTATTTGACAAGACTTTCAAGTTCCTGCTGAAATGCCAAAAACATTTAATTCAATTCAATAGCATTTCTTAAAGACCTACCATGTGTCAAGTGCTAAGTAGACAAATGTAATCAAACAAGTAGAAATATTTTAAACAATATAAATACTTTGTCATCTTTTTATACTTCCTTATCTTTGGCCAAAGACTTCTGAAATGATCTGCAATAATTGATTTGCAAATACTTTTTCCCTTAAATATGGCTGGATATTGGCCTAATTACATAAAACGCTCATCTTTCTCAAAGATGTCACCTAAGTGGGCATTACATACACTCCAATTAGGGGAAGGAAGAGAAAATTACAAGAAGATTAATTTCAATAAGGAAATCATGTCAACAATGTCAGATAAGTTGAAATTTTGATAAATAAGCAAGAGAGGAAAGTGGAATATACACCAAATTTAGTGTTACAAATCCCAGTAGAAATTCTGGGGGTACACTTATTACCTATGTGGCCTTGGGCAAATCCCTTCACTTTTTGAGCTTCATTTTTAAACTGAAGGGGTTGAACTAGATGGTCTTTAAGAACTAGACAATCCTCAAAATCCTTTACAACTCAAAAACTGTATAACCCTACATCATTGTAATTCACCAAACACCTATTAAGTACCTAAATGAAAGGCACTGTCCTAAAAATGTTGGTATAAAAAGACAAGCCCCCCAAAATAATCCTTGTTCTCAAGGAATTTACATTTTATTACAATGATATAAAACATACACAAATTATTGAATAAAAGGTAATTTATGGAGGAAGGCTTCACTGAAAAGGTGAAGCCTAAACTGAGCTTTAAAGGAAGTAAGGATTCTGAAAGGCTGAGATGAGAAAGAAGTATATAAAAGCAAATTCAAGAAGGAAGAAAATATACTGTCACCTTTGGGAAAGCTAGTAGTCCTGTGTGCCTGGAATGTGGAATAGTAACGTGAAATATATTTGGAAGGGTAGGTTATATCATAATATTGGGTGGTATATAACTATTTAAAATATTCTAATAATACAACTAATCAAAATTATTATATAGGCAATCCTCAACTCTGAAGATGAAACTAAAATGAAAACCAATATAATATAAAAAGAAAAGCAGCCAGAGAAATTAGCAAAGACTAGAGAGAATATCATCTGCTAAACAAATGATTCAGAGTAATGGGGAGTGGGCCAGACAAGGAAGAGGCAGCAAAGTTTCTCATACTAGAGATGTATTGGAAAAAGTGGGTGGTTCCATTTTACTCTTAAATATCTGTAATTAGTCTCTGATATCTCTTTTATTGTCCTGAGTCTTCATTTCGATCTTTCTACATGCTCTTTTTTTCACACTAAATAACTTATAAGAAAATGTATTTCCCTCTCTCCAGAAGAGAGATTCTTTGGGTGTGGAATATAATACATATTTCCAGACATATGATATAATTGTTATTTTTACTTAACTGTTTTTTTGTTGTAAGGGATAGCTCCCAAGGGTCCAGCTGAGTGAAGGTGATGTAAAAACAAACAATTTTTGACTTTTCAATCAGGTAAGATTAGTTGTTCTCTGAGCTCCCTTTTCTTATGGAAAAAACTGGGGTTAACTTATATTTTTATCTGGGTTCAGAAGGGTGAGTAGGAGACAGGAAAAGACAATAGGTGGGGACTTAACAAGATGGGGAAATACAGTTCAATGAATGGTTTGGGCAACTGACAGGAGTGACAGTTGGGGCTCAACTGCCAAACCAGATCCACCTAGCCAGGGATAAACACAGACTTTAACAAATTTACATATAATGAGAACTTTAAGGTATGAAGAAAACAAACAGGAAAACAATTTAATTGTAATTTGAAAGGATAGGTGAGAGGGTGAGGTAAAACTAAGTCTAACTGACCAGGACTGGAGGGAAAAGGGAAAATTCCTTAGCCAACCTGGCTTCAGCCAGGTTGACAGCTTGCTTAAGACCTGAGGGAGTGGGCTTGAGCTTGGGGTTCTCACAACTGATCCAGAGATGTCTTCAGGATACCAGGAACCAACTCCTCCACAGCCAAAGATCCAAAAGTAACCAGGTAGGGAAAGATGTCTGCAAACTGTCCACCAGAACACAGGCCTCTCCCCTACTAGAATTGACTTGCAGGATGATATCTTCAACCTTTACAGCCTTCACCAATCTCCAAGACACCAGGTCAAATAGGACTGCTGATTGCACTTCTGCTCCAAACCCCTCACAGCAATGTCTGTTGCTTCCTCTCTCCTCTCTACACCCTGCGTTCCATTCAGAATGTCCACGACTTCCAGCAAAGGTTTTCCCTAATATGCTTGCAAAAATCTGCTTTTATACTTTTAAAGCCTATACCTATTACAGACCTTTGTCAGGTTTTTGTTATAAAGACTTTTTTTTCAATTTGTTGCTTCCCTTCTAATTTTGGTTGCATTGGTTTTGTTTGTACAAAACTTATTTAATTTAATGTAATCAAAATTATTCATTTTACATTTTGTAATATACTCTATCTCTTGCTTGGTCTTAAAATCTTTCCTTTCCCATAGATCTGACAAGCAAACAATTCTATGTTCATCTAATTTACTTATAGTTTCCTTCTTTATATTGAAGTCATTCACCCATTCTGAATTTATCTTGGTGTAGGGCAGTGATGGCAAACCTATGACACCATTTTTGATGACACATGTAGCTGCATACAGAGAAGTATGGGGCCACATGCCAAGGATGAAACATTTGTTGTAGTGTAGTATAGACACTCTGTGCACTATAGATGACAATTCTACCTATATTAAATACAGTTATATATTACAATTATACATTTTTGTTATTTAAACTATAAATATCGTGAAATTATGGGGTTTTTTTTCTCAAAGTGACACACCATCCAAGTTATGCTTGGTTTTTTGGCGAATTTTGACACACCAAGCTCAAAAGGTTGCCCATCAGTGGTGTAGGGTATGAGATGTTGATCTAAACCTAATCTCTAGGGAGCAGCTGGGTTGCTCAGTGGATTGAGAGCCAGGCCTAGAGATGGAAGGTCCTAGGTTCAAATCTGGTCTCAGATACTTCCCAGCTATGTGACCCTGGGCAAGTCACTTGACCCCCATTGCCTAGCCCTTATCACTCTTCTGCCTTGGAACTATACACAGTATTGATTCTAAGACAAAAGGTAAGAGCTTTAATTAATTAATAAATGAATGAATGGAAAAATAAATGAATGAATGAATGAATGTATGTGTGGGTGAATGGATAAATAAATGAATAGATAGATAAATGGATGAATGAATGAATGAATGGATGGATGGATGGATGGATGAATGAATAAATAAGCAGATAAAGATTGACCTAATCTCTGCCATACTGTTTTCCCATTTTCCTAGCATTTTTTGTCAAATAGTGGGTTTTTGTCCCAAACACTGGGATCTTTGGGTTTATCATACACTATCTTGCTGAGGTCATTTACCTATGGGGAGAATTCTTTTTTTCCCTATTTTTAATTTTTTTTTAACTTTTAAGTTTATTTATTTGTTTGTTTAGTTAGTTAGTTAGTTAGTTAGTTTAGGGTATTTTTTAAATGGTTACATGAATCATGTTCTTTCCCTCTCCTCCTCCCATCTCTCTCCCATAGCCAATGAGCAATTCCACTGGGTTTTACACGTGTCATTGATCAAAACCTATTTCCATATTATTAATATGTGCAGTAGGATAATAGTTTAGAGTCTACATCCACAATCTTACTCTATGGGGAGAATTCTTAGTGCAAGTGATAAAAGTGATCAAAAATGACAAAATGAAAAACTGTGTTCATACAAAATATGGGGAAAGAATTAAACCCAGGTCTTCCTGACTCCAAATCTAACACTATCTACTGTGCCACCTAGCTGCCCCTAGTGAGATTAATGTCAAGAAAGACAAATTAGGGACATATAAAGAGTCAGATAATAAAATAAATGGTATTGAAAAGATATTGGATGGAAGGGAGGGAATGGGAGAAGAGAAAGGAGTCAAAAGGTCATTTTAGGTTGCAAGCTTGGTTGTTTGGGAAGGTGGTGATGTCTCCAAAAGTAAAAAGGAAGTTTGGAAAGGGGGTAGAATTTAGAGAAAACACGAGTTCAGTTTTGGCTATTCTCATATTCTCAAGTTTAAGATAGTTACTGGTCATCCAAGTCAAAATATCCAACAGACATATAAGAGAAGAGAGCCTAGAGATCAGAAGAAGAGTAGGAGCTGGATAAATCAGAGAATTATCAAGTTAGAGTTGATGGCTGAATATATGAGAGTTGATGAGATCACTAAAGAAATGGAGAAAGAGCAAGAAAAAAAGAGGCCAAGGACAAAGACTAACAGATGTATCTTAGGTAAAGATCTAACAAAAAGAGGCTGAGAAAGAGCTGAAGATAGGTAGAAGGAGAACTGAGAGAGACTAGTGTCAAGAATACCAAGAAAACACAATCTTAACAGTGTCGAAGTCTGCAGAAAGGTCAAGAAGCATTAAGACTGAGAAACTATCATTAGACATGACAATCACAGACCATTGATAATTTTGGAAAGAACTTTTAGTTGAATGTTAAGCTCAAAAGTCAGTCTGCAGGGGGCAGCTGGGTAGCTCAGTGGATTGAGAGCAAGGCCTAGAGACAAGAGATCCTAGATTCAAATTTGGCATCAGCCACTTCCCAGCTGTGTGACCCTGAGCAAGTCACTTGACCCCTATTGCCTACCCTTACCGCTCTTCTGCCTTGGAGCCAATACATAGTTTTGGCTCCAAGACAGAAGGTAAGGGTTTAAAAAAAAAAAAAAGTCAGTCTGCAAGTTAAGAAGAGAATAACAGTGAAGAGAGTGTTTCTTTCTTTTCAGAACCATTCTATTAAGCTCTAGGCTCTCCTTCTGCCTTCCTACACATCCAAATATTATCTCATTTGATCCTCTCAACAGTCCTAGAAGGCAGATGCGATTACAATCCCCATTTTATAGTTAAGGAAACTTGGACAGGGTTAAATGACTTAGCCAGGTCTTCATGTCTACAGGCCTAGCAGTACCTCCAATGTACTACCTAGCTGGGGAAAATGGATTTCCAAGGTAGAAGAAAAGGACTTAACAAACTAAATGGAAATATGAGGTGAAAAAGAGTGAGGAATCTATAATGATACCTAGGTTGTGAACTGTAATAAGGAAGGGTTTGTAAGAAAACATTTCAGTTCTGTTTTGGACAATTGAATTTAAGATGTCTATGAGACATCCAGTTCTAGTTGTCCAATGGCTAATTGGATATGTGATACTAGAGGTCTGCAGAGAGGTCATAGCTGGAGAAGTAGATGTGAGAATCCATACCACATAATTGAATCCATGGGAATGTCTGAGATCAAGTAAAATAGAATAGAAAAAGAAAAGTAAAGAGCCTGGAGGAGACCTCTGAAGGGGGCACAAGGATGGCAGGCATAGTCTGAATGAAGTTCCAGCAAAGAGAACTAAGGAAGTGGGTCTAAAAGGAAGGGGTAGAGCCAGCAAGAAAGTAGTTTCACAAAAACCTGAAGAAAATAATATTAAAGTGAAGAGAGTGACTGTGTCAAAGGCTAGGCCATTAGATTTAGCAATTAAGAGATAAGTAACTTTGGAGAGAACATTTTTGGTTGAATGATGAGACATGAGACTGGAAAGTTAAGAAGATGATAAAAGAAAAGGAAGTGAAGGCAGGCTTGTAGGCAGCCTTCCAAAAAGGGCAAGCACAATTAGGAACAAAAGCTAACAGCGATGGATGGATCAAGTAAAGGCTTCTTTGGGGATGGGGAAGACAAAGGAACATTTATAAGCACAGTATAGACAATCCTTACTTTATACCTTTATGAAAAAATACATAATACAAATTTGCCCCAGATGTGAAGGAAGAAAATAAAAAAAGGCAGGAAAACCAAGGAGAAAAGGGGTCAGCATATGGTTCAAAGTTGCTTGGGGTCCAAGGACGAGAAGCAGGAGGAGAAACAGTCTGGGAGCTGTACCGGCTATGTGAGAGTTTGGCCTCTACTAAAAGGAAGAACAAAGTTGGGGAGATGGAGCAGAAAAGTGGGAGCTGGACATGGACACAGAAAGAAGAGTGGCAACTGGATGTGGACAGCCATTGTGGAACCCAAGCGCAGAGAAAAACACACCTGCCAGACAAGGGGTGCAAGGACTGAGCCTGGCAAAGGTCTCCCTGAGTCCTGGATTTGGAGGCAATGGCTTTGGTCTGTTCTTATGCCTTCTTTTTTTTTTTTAGTGGGAGATGGGAGGATGCTGAACACCAAGAGACAGGGGCAGTAAAGCCAGCATTGGTGATTTTTGGATTGTAGATTTCTGGCTGAATTCTTGTATTTGCATAATGTGATTAAACTTTCACCAAGGACTATCTGTACCTAGTTGACCAGAAGAGACTGTAGATAAGTGTGAGAATGAGAATGAGAGGGAGTAAATCCTGGGGAAAATGGGATGGAATGGAATCAAGTACTCCTTTAAAGAGTTTTGGCCCCGATGAGGAGAAATGTGAATGGAGGAGGAAGGCATCAAATGGCCTGAAATTTTTCAGTGAAATATAAAACAAGGCTCTCAGCTGAGAGGCTGGGGAGATGGAATTATGGGAGTTTTGAGTAGAATGAAAAAAGGTTTGAAAAGCTGCTATAATGAATGGGATAGTGAATCAGGGAAGTATAAAAAGAATGCCTTGCTGAAGTGAAGGCTCAGCAGAGAGCATCTCATAAAATTGTAATGGCCTCTATTACTACAGTTTTATAAGATTTTTCTCCAGCTTCTTTCAGCAGTACATAATGCAGAGCTGAGGCCTGAAAGAACAAGAATTCATAGTGATGGGATTGTGGCAAGGAAATCCAGAGAAGAGGAAAGTATAGAGATGAAGTGCTTCACTATGGATAGGGACAGGAGAGGAAAAGGATAAAGAATGGAGCCACTATCTTGAGGACAGTCTGGAAAAGAACTAAGAAAACAAGGGATTGGAAGTCTCAGAGAGGATGAAGAATAGGGCTCAAAATTTCCCACCCAACATCTCTCTTCCTTTTCCAGTTTAAATTCCCTGATAGCAAGGACTATTGTATTTGTGTCTCTACCATTTTGCACAGCACAAGAGTGCTTAATAAATGCCTTTTCGGGCATTCATTCATTTGTAAAACTGGGAATCATTGACACAAACATGACAATCAAACCTTTCAGAAGTACAAAAAAAAAAATTTGGCCCTAAACAAAACATGAAGAGTTGAAAGTTTGTCATTGATGTTTTTATCTCCTTAATATTTGTACCTAATTTTCAGTCACTCAATAGTAATACTATGCCTATTATTAATACAGATAAACATATAATTTGTTTAACTGCTAAATTTAGAGTAAAGGACCTACATTAGTATTACTAACAAGTTAAGTGACCCTCAGGGAATCGCAACTTTTCAGAAACTCAGAATCATTACAAAGATCTTTCCAATTCTAAAACTGTATTTCATCAATGATAATAACTTAGTTATAAGTTTTATCTGATTACAACACTCAATTCTGCATTCATATTCACTACTATATTATGCTATATTGACATTTTAGAAGAAACATTAGTTCCAAATGTCTTAATGTAAACTCTATTTCTAATTTCAAACAAATTGGTATCTTCAGTTTACTAAATAAATACTAAGTAGGTTTTTTTTAATCACCTTTTCCTAGGGAATTAAGATTCTATTTCACAAACTAATTCTCTGTTAATTCTCTTCTACTAGTCTAGAGCAAATGTCAAAAATTAAAATTCTAAAGTGCTACTTCACAAATATGAATTCAATTGTTTTGTTGGGGAAATTTCTGCAGCCAGGAAAAAAAGGTCTGATTTAAATAATCTTTTAACTGGAGAAAATCTGGTAATGCAAAATAGACTGGAAAATAACATATTTCTTTCCATTGTTCCTGAAGCAGTGCTGCCCCCAAGTGGTAACACGGAGTATGAGTGCATTAACTGAATTGTACTTCTGCATTCCCCTCCACCCCCCCAAAAAACAAGAAATAGGTAATATTTTCACTTTATCTCTAGGATAACATTTTATCTCTGGGATTGATTGAAGTATTATGGGGATATATTTGTCAGAAATAGGCCTGACCTCTAACAACTATGACCCTGCACTTCAGAAATATACTGAGAGAAAAATAAACAGAAACCTAAAATATGAAGAAACCTATTGTTAGCAAGGACCCTGGTAAACGGTCAGTCACACAACAAGTATTTATTAACCCTTTTATTATATGCCATAATATTCCTGTTACTGGTGCTTTCTCTCTCCTCAAATTTACCTTTTATTTACATACATATATACATACATATATGTATGTATATACAGTATCATCCTCTTCCTTCTTTCCCCTTTCTCTGTCTTGCTCCTTATAAGCAAGGCCTGTGGCTTCACAATGCCTTATTCAGAGTAGGAATTTATTTAAAAATATCTACAGAACTGAACTGAACCACTACTAATTTATCTTATTGAGTTAATAAGGAAAAACCATTTTGAAACAGTTTGGTCTGTCAGCCATACATACATACATATATATAAATTTTCATCATGTTTTAAATGACCTGAGAATTTAAGGATATTTGTGAATCCATTAAAAAAAATAAGAACAGTCAAAGCACTATTGAGGCAGAGAAAGGAACTAAACTTTTGCCTTCCTTGGTATAAAGAACTCTTAGATGAGGAAATGCCTTCAACTATGAAGACCCAGGTCCACACTGTCTCTGCCTTCTAATAGTCCTAAATTGCCTAGAGCAGTGATGGGCAAACTACATACAGCCCGAGGGCTAGATGCAGCCCCCTGAAATATTCTATCCCGCCCTATGACATTATTCCTAATCTGATGAATGCAATGAAACTTCGAAAGAGTTGACTTAGAAACAGACTGACAGATGATCATTTCCTTTCCTTTGGCCCCCTCTTTAAAAAGTTTGCCCATCACTGGCCTAAAGCACTCAGAAATTAAATGAATCAACTAGGACCACACAACCAGTATGTCAATGTATCACAAGCATAACTTTAACTCGGGCCTTCTAGAATGTGAAGCCAACTATCCATTATGTCACCTGCTTCTCACAAAATAATAATAAATGAAGATAAAGGTACATATAAAGAGATAAGCAGAGCCAGAGTTAGAAAAGGATAGTCAGACATAGAGGAAGAGATAAGAATATAAACTCACCCCAATAAAAAAAATACAACATATAATAATATTCTTAAATATTATTTGATCATCAGCTGAAGAATAATAGAATCCAAATTAGAACAGAGCTTAAAAGATCATCTAATTCTGTGTAGGTGAATCTATGGCACATGTGCCAGGAGAGGCTGCTCCCCTCCCCCTCTCCACGTGTGCCTGAGGGAACTTCTCCCAACATTCGCCCCTCTGTCTAGCAGCCAATTGGAACGCTTCCCTCCCCTGTCTGGGGTAAAGTAAGGGACTCACATGCAGCGTAAGAGTTGCAGTTTGGGCATCCGGTCTCTAAAAGGCTGATCTGATCTTTGGGCATCTGGTCTCTAAAAGGCTGATCTGCCATCATTGATCTAATTCAATCCCCTTCCCAATGAGATAATTATCACTGAAAATCTGGCTGCTGAATAAATATTTTAAAAAACAGGGAGGTCACTACATCAGAAGAACCCAAATGTCAAAACAGCAAGGAAAGAGTATGAATCCAACCCATGTGATAAAATGAATGATATCATTAAAAAAACTAGTATTTGAATAGATATACTGTTTTTATCTTGAATGTCACAATCACACTGGATTTGAAGAACAGTGTCCATGAAACTGATATTAATCAAGGTGTTCAAAGAAAAAGACACAAAGACCTTACCTATGTATTTGCAATAAGTTTAACCACAGAGAAAAGAACTAAAACAGGTATGATTTTCACCTGCCTTTGCAAATTTCAGGCAAGTATGTTTCTTTAAAAAAATCAATCTATTATGATCCTCCATATCAGATAGCAAATTATCTGATGCTTTAAAAAAAAATTAAATACTTAATAGTAGGACTAACTCTTTCCAATGGAAACATATCACTTTTGACCAGAATTTCCAAATGCAAAGGAGGTAACCAGAAAGTACCGGAGATAGACTCCCAAAATAAAGAAGGAGCAAAATTCAGCAAAATAGTTATCAGCAATGGTACTTTAAAATGATCAATTTTATTTAAGAACTAAGTATTTGAAAGCAATTAGGCAGAAAGAAAAAATGCAGCCACATTGCCCATTCCTGGGTTTTGTAACCTTTATTAAGATTTGAAAACAAAGATTGATTCAACTTGTGTCAGGAGAAGGGATGGTTATCAAAAAGTCTTTCAAAAGCTTAATTTTTAGAAAATAGTTAAAATATGATTAGTATTTTTCCTTCCCATGAGAGGTCATGCTCCCCCTCAAATTATTGACATGTACAAAGAGTTAACATTTTGCTCATTATACATTAAGCTTTTAAAGAGAAGGTCTATCTTATGCAAATTTTCCTCAACTGCAAATACAGTTGGGTTAATAATCATGGCAGTAGATTCAATAGGCAAACTATATTTAAATATCTGAAACAGACTTATCCTGGGAACATTACCTGTCATGGTATTTTTTTATTTACTACACACTATAATCTTTCATATCCAGTACATTTGAACACTTAGCAATCTATAAAAGCTAAATGAACCAAGTCATTATGCAAATTATACTTAAAACTCTTTGAGAAACACAAATAAAAAATACAGGTGGTAATATTTGTATAAAGCACTCAGTGTTTGCATGTATGAGTAAGTTTGCATAGGATGGGTCAAACAGATGTAATTCCAAAGAGGATAGGTCTTCCTCAGATCTTGGGTTTTCTTTAGCAAACAAGTACAATCAATTTAAAATAATACAAATATACTAAAACTATTGAGCAAATTTATTTGAAAGTACAAGAATTAGATTAAAATTCTGGCCTATCCTAAACTTCTTAGGACTTTTTGGTAGATTGTTTTGTTAATGTTCATGCAGACAGAAGCAGGAAAAAAAAATAAATAAAGTAAAAAAAAAGCAGTGTGGGGGGGAGGGGGAGGACCAGTAAGCAGTTAAGAAAAAACACCACATGACCTGTAGGGATAGAAGAGAGAATACTGGTCTTATGAAAGCTAGATAAAATACTAAGGAATATTAAGGATGGAATTTCATAATTTTCTGAAGCTTCAACCAAGAAACAGGTGCCATAATTTTTTGAAGCTACAACCTAGAAACAGATGTTACCCCTAAATTCTATCCAAGGAAAAAGCCTCACTCATATGGGTTCCATGAGCCTACAACTGAGGTTCCTTGACAAATACAAAATCTCCTAGAACAGTCAGAAATGTCATGAATGTTTCAGTGTATGAAAAAAAAATCTCATCTTACTGAGAAAAAAAAATCATATGAAACCTATATTATGAATCTAAATTAACTTCTCAGAACAACAGTATCACCAAATCATACTGACTAACAGCTAGAAGGAACTTTGGCAATAAATTCCAAAGACAGAATTTGAACCCAGGTCTATATCTATTTATAGATAGGGCTTTTTCTACTGCACCACAGATTCAATTATTCCCAAGAAAAACTTTGGTAAAAATTGATTTCCAATTCTTTAGCTATTTTACTTCTGATTTAAAATATATATTTTAATGAGCATTTTCCAATAATCTAAGTAATTTATGAATTTAAAACATATAACATGACATATCATTAATGACTTTTTGCATTAACATTGTATGTGTATATTCTAATACAAAGCTAAAGTACCAAATAACAGATGCTTGAAAGTTGAAAATGTTTTCCAAAGTTTGTGTGGGTTTATTTTGAAGTTGTTTTTATCAGAAGCACAACAATTTTGCTTAATGCTAATTTTATTCCGTCTTCCAGGACTTCGCAATCTTTCTCATCCCCTAAAGTTCAGTAAGTTCTATGACAGTCCCTAAAAATGACCACTCATATTATAGGTACAACTATCACTAGGCAGCTATTTATACCCCCATAGCCAAATTTCCTTCTCAGGACTGAGATGGCTGGCAAAGACAACACCAAGTGAGAATGTAAGTATGTTTCTAAAATCTCATGAAGGTTTCACATCCAACCTTAAAGAAAGTAGAAGAAGAGGATGAAAGGATTTCGGAGCCAACAAAATCTGGCTGACATTCACATACCCTGCAGTTTGCACTAGCCACCTTTAAAAGTTTATCTGAGGGGGCAGCTGGGTAGCTCAGTGGAGTGAGAGTCAGACCTAGAGACGGGAGGTCCTAGGTTCAAACCCGGCCTCAGACACTTCCCAGCTGTGTGACCCTGGGCAAGTCACTTGACCCCCATTGCCCACCCTTACCAATCTTCCACCTATGAGACAATACACCGAAGTACAAGGGTTAAAAAAAAAAAAATTATCTGAAGCTCAGCAATTTAATCTCAATAGCTGTTCTTTGTATTTTCCTCTGCCCCCTCATCAAAAAACATTGTTTAATTGGGATAGTACCACTATAGTACTGAA
The DNA here is from genome assembly GCF_016433145.1 of Gracilinanus agilis. Taxonomy (NCBI): domain Eukaryota; kingdom Metazoa; phylum Chordata; class Mammalia; order Didelphimorphia; family Didelphidae; genus Gracilinanus; species Gracilinanus agilis. Next base: position 595,335,516 of record NC_058130.1, read on the forward strand.
TACTATTTTTTAAGAAATTTCTATTTCTAGTTAAGTATTCTACTATATTAGAAAAAAAAATGAAAGGATAAAAGACAAAGTTTTCTGGATCATAGCTTGTCCAGAGTCTAAACAAAGAACATGAAGTATTCAGTGAAGGGCTCTATGATTATGAAACAAATTCATACCATGTTTATTCATAGTTCTTTAATATTTAAGAAAACTTTAACATAAACAGATGGATCTTTCAAACAGGATTTTTGAAATCTACTTCTAAAACAATTCCAATGATCCAAATAGTCCACTTCCTTTACTGGGATAAATGAGTCAATAATTACTGGGATAAAAAAGTCAATAGAGTGGAACAGTAAGTAAATTGAAAATCTTTTTTATTTTAAAATAATGTATTAATCATTATTAGTATAATGATAAACTTTTAAAACAAGTAATCTAGGTAGAGCAACAGTATCTCTGAAAACTCAAAATTATAAAGAAAAAATTTTTCATTCATTACTAAGAATATTTTAAAATATTAATTATAAAATAGATATGACAATACTATGAAAGTAAAATTAATTAATGCAAATTATTACTACTATTGTACCTTAACCAAGTTAATCTAATCTAAATACCTATTGTACTAAAAAGGTAGCTAGTTGACACAGTGGATAGAGTACCAGGTTTAGTCAAGAAGACCCAAGTTCAAATCCATCCTCAGACACTTTTTAGCTGTGTGACCTCTGACAAGTCCTTTAACCCTGTTTGCCTTCATCTTCATCGATAGAATGTTTCTTCATCTATAGAAGGAACTGAAGAAGGAAATGGCAAACTACTTCAGTATCTTTGCCAAGAAAACCTCAAAAGGAGTCATGAAAATTGGATACAACTAAAATGAATGAACAACAATTATAGAAAACATCCATGGATAAAGCCAAGCCTGGAAACCAGTAAGTGCTGAGATCAAGGTTTACCTCTGATACATAATGGATGTGTGATACTGGGCAAATCATAAAACTTCTCTCTAGGAAGCTCTGTGTTGCTGAGAAGGTGCCATTCTTTACTGGTAATGGGAATTCCCTCACCAGGGATAGCCACTGAAATGGCAATGAAAAATCCCTCTCCCTAATCATCCATTATATAGGAACTTTCTGAACTGACTAGGTTTTATCTGTAAAACCAAATGGATGCTAGTATTTTCACTTGATAATCTCTAATATCACTAGTTATATCTAAGTTAAGTAAAATTTCACTTTTGAAATACTCAAACATTTCATATAATCTACCAAATCAATCATCCAAAATGCATAAAACTTGTACCATATTACATGGTTTTTCACTATGGTCATAAATAGGCCCTGGAAGTGTTATGCACAATTTAAGCTAATTCTCCAAACAGAGTCAGAAGTTGAAATAAAACCAATTTTAGTGCCACAGAAGATACTCTGGGTCTCCCTTCCCCAGCACTGATGACAAACCTTCCATAGGAAGGCAGAAGTAGTCTTCTTCATGAACTGCTGTAGTTCTGCTAAACTCAGCATCTGGCGACCAACATTCCAGTGATGAGTTTCTCCTAACTTAGCTGAGTTCATTCTTACAAGACAAACAAAGCCCATTACTAGCCTAAGCTTAAGGCCCTCTGAACTTATGTTTCACAGATATGGAACTCAAAAATCCAGTGTCACTTTATGTGTCTCAGAGGTATCAGAGAATAGCTTTATTGAAGGAAAAAGAGATATATCCTAATCATCCTGAGTTTTTCAGTTCATGTTGATGATTCCATTTCAATAAAACTCATGACAAAGTAAGCAAATGTTTGTACTTAAAAACAAAACAACAACCACCATCTGATAAAAGATTTAACTAATACTACTTTTCGTTTGAACTGCTACATAGCTGCCAAAGTTTCTGATCCAAAACAAAATAATTCACCTCCATGGCAATGAAGATAGCAAGAAAATTCAAATAGAAAGGAACTGATTACAAAGATTTTGTAATCTTGATTGCCTCTGCATCTTAAGAAATAAAACTATTTTTTAAAACCTGCCCATAGGACACTGAAAGAAAATACTTAAAAATCTGCAAGTCCTGAATTCAAAAGCAGGGTTATGAGAATTCACAGAAAAATAAGCAGGTAAAAGCAATTGTAATAAGGGAAGTGTCTTAGGAGGAGAGGGATGTAGCTGAGAACTAGGTAAAGGTTGACTAGAAGTCCCCCTCCTCTCTGCTGCCATCCCTTATTACAGTGAGATTAGATGGGGTCCCCTTTGGAAACAGAGACCCTGGAAGTGTGTGCCCCTATTGAGGTACTGAAGGAATGGTACCCCCTCAAGGAGAAGTGAGCAATACCTCGATTCAGTGATGGTGTGAGTCGGTATACACAGAAACTTCCCCCTTCCTCACAGCAAGTGGTCAGACTTAGGAGAGAAATCAGCTTGACCAGGCTATTGCACCACCTCCCAGTTTAGTCTCCTTCAATGGAACTAAGGCAGATCTGATCTTTTGATATTTATTAGGATCAACAGGGGAAGAGAAGTGATGTAGGGTATTTGTAGGAAGGAGGGGCACAGGGATCCCTAAAAGGATAGTCTAGTCAGGTCTTTCATCCTGGTGAGTCCAGCTCAGTCTTCTCCTCAAATCAGGGTTTCTCCTGCCCTTCCCCAATTAATGTAATTGCCTATAAGCTATAGTGCTTAGCAGACTAAGGGTGGGATACTGTCTGGCAAAGGCCCAAGGCAAGAGAGGTTCGGAGAACCCCTTCTCAGAGGAGTCCAGCAACCCTAACCACAGTTGAGTACTGCTAGAGATCTAGGAGATGACAGGATGCCAAGATGTCTCTTGTAGCGAGTCTTCTTCACTGGTCAGGAAACCAAAAGTGCCTTCAGGGGATCTGAGAGCTCAAATCCATGTCCTCTCTCTCCAGCTCAAGCCCCCAGAAAAAGCCTCTTCTCAGGTTCCCAACAGAGAGAAGTCTCTCTGTTTCATCTGTCCCTTGGACTCTCCTCTCAACTTTCCATGATTCTTTCAAGATGTCTGTCCCACTCTTACACAATCTATAATGACAGATTCTTGGAAAAACTGCAAGAGATTTTAAAGAAGCCCTGAAGGATTAACTTTTTAAGTTATGGGCAAGAAAAAGCTGTGTTGACAAAAACTCACCTATCACCCATAGCTGAAAAAGCATGAGCTTGCTGGTAAACTACAGAAAGGAGACCATTGCTGCCCAAGATCACACTGTTTCTCCAGGGCTAATGGGGCTAACCTTGGAATCATCAGAGACCTAGGTTTGAATCTCACCTCCAGAACATATTCTAGCTACATGTAACCAAGGGCAAGTCAACTAACTCCTTTGGGCATCAATTAGCTCATATACATAGGAAGAATGTAATACTGTAATATCTAACTCTTAGAGTTGTTTTAAGGATAAAATGAGTTAATATCTGTAAAGCTCTTTGTAAACATTAAAGACTACATAAATGTTAGCTGTCAAATCGAGTCAATAAGCATTTATCCAGTGCTTACTCTATGCTTCAGAACAAATATAGAATACACAGAATTCATAAGTCCATGGACAGAGCCTTCTAAGTCATCTAGTCCAATCTTCTTATTTCATAGATGATGAAAACAAGAATCAGGGAAGTTAGATGACTTGCAAACTTGCTCAGCCAGGTAAGAAGGAAATTGTAGGTATGGGATTAAAACCAAGGTTTTCTGGCTTCAAATCAGTATTCTTTCCATTGTGCTATGCTCTGCTAAATAAATCCAATTCCTTAAGCATACATAGAGTTATCACCAAAATTAAAACCAATCCATATGAATATAAATTGATCCTTGCCAGAAAACAAGATCTCCTCTGTTCAACTTCTATTAATTAGGAATCTCAAGCATCAGAGCATGCCATGGACGTTTCTGTCCTGTCTTTCTTTCTCTGGAATTCTTTCCCTTGATTGTCATTCCTTAGGAGGCCATGTATCTGGTAACATCAGGTTCCAATAGGCCAACCTATAACTTGAGCCACACATATTGGGAGCAACTGCCTTATGACCAACTAGATTAAACAGAGAAAGCTATTCAGATTTTAACATTTATAACACTAGAAATAAATAAAGCTTCATTCATTCTTTTGACTTATTCTATAACTTAAGTATCATTAAATCAGATAAACCTACCTACCAATTTAAATCAGTCATTGAATAATACTATATTATTATGCAAGGGTTGAAAATATAGTTAGAACTCTCCAAAGTGGGAGAAAAAAACCTGTTGTATTAAATCCAACCTCTGTGCCACAATTAGTTTTTACTAACACCTGGGAAATTTCAATTAAGTCTGGCAACTCTCTATGCTCCTCTACCCCATACTTGCTAATTCCTATCCCCCTACACCCAAAAGGTATTAACCTAAGACCAAGGGAGAAGGCAGCTATCTTGTCTTTGAATTAAAAGTCTAAACCTTGTTGTGTCCCAGTTAGCCTGGGAATCCTGCACTCAGTTCATGTGTCAAGAAGCTACATCCTACCAACTTCCTCCTATAAGTCCCAAATTATTGAATGCTGACCTAATCAGTTTGACTTTCACTGTTTCTTCTTTCATTTGATTCTACCAACACTGATACCAATACAATGTCTGACTGGTCCCTCTTAAAGATGTTCAATACTGACACAACAATCCCTTGAAATTGCAGATATCCTCTTCACAATCCTTTTAATTATATAGTACTTCACAATCTGTCATACCCACCAGCATAAATCGATCAGGCACCCACTAGCTTTACCTGACAGCTGCCTGTTATGGAGATTTTTAGTAATAGCATAAGTAACTAAGTATGGAATGTGAAATTCAATGGCTTCTTCATTTTCTTTCTAACGATATTAAAATGTAAGTTAAATTAAAAAATCAGTTCAATTTTTAAAAATAATATTGCATAATACAAATTTTCCTAAGCAACCAAGGTTAACTAAAAGGAATAAAACTTGATCTCTAATAGGGTTTCTTAATGTGGGGGGGGGGGTCTATGAATATTTTTAAATATTTTAACTATATTTCAGCATAACTGGATTCCTTTGTAATAGTGTACATTTTTATCTTATACATTTTAAAATCATTATTCTGAGGAGTTCCTAGAATTCCATAGACTGCCAGAAAGATCCAGGACACAAAAAAGGGTAAAGGACTTCTACTTTAAGATCATAACTTCATAGCTGGAAAAGACCGGACCATCAAGTTCAACTAGAAAAACAGAGGACTGAAACATTTAAATGGCTTGCACATGTGGGCAGTAAGTGGCAGAACCTGAATTCAAATCTAGGTCCTTTAAAGTCAAATCTAGCACCTTTTCATTATACCATTTTGGAACATACCTGAGTAACTTCCTAGGATTACTTTTTAAGGTTAAAAAAAGAAATGTTTATTCTTAATCAAACTGATTTTTTTAAATGAATAATGGAAATAGATTTTATCTTTAAAGGCTTCCAAAGATTTCATATGTAACAAAAGAAATTTTGAGTTCATTCACTTCTCTTGGTGACAAGCGTGTTAAGCTGATATTTTGGCTTTTATACACAAAAGCTTTGGATTAGATAAGATAATGTAATGTGCTTGTTGTGTCTATTATAACAATACCCTACATGCCACTATAGTTAAGACTGTTAGCATTTCCATTATAAAAACCTGTTTTTCAACCTTGCCACCTGCCAGCCATTAAAAATTGTTCTGGCACAGGACCCAAGTGTTTATCCTGGAAACATTTTCTCCACTTTCACTCCCCCTAAAATTCTCAGTTCTTTTGATTATTATGCAAATATCTTAACAGTACTTTTTGTCCTTGAGCAATGTACCAATTTCATTCTAAATTTTAAAATATAGGAAAGAAACTATAACATGGTTCCCAAGAAGTGGCAACTCACACAAAATAGTAATAAATGCTGAGGGACTAATTTGCTATTTTAAAAAAATCTTGTCAATTCAACACATTATCCCTTCCTCCCCAACCCCCCAAAATAATTGTCATAGATATTTACAATGTTAATAATGAATTACTTAGAAGAAAACACCTTACAGGGAGGGATGAATCAGGCACAGATGATCAATAAGAGGGAAGGGTAAACAATAAGAAGAAGACCAGTCATAGAGTAGGAAGAGGAGATATAGCTAAGGCATTGAAATAAACTGCTACACAGGACTGCACAGCTCTACTAAGCTTGGGTATCCAGGGCCTTCCCCAAAAGTCACAATGTTCTATTATAGAAACATTACCTTTGACCAGGAACTGAATCCATTGCTTTCTTTTAAAGCAAAAAAAATTCTTCAAATATGTATTAACGGCAATCACTATTCCTTGAAGATAGATCAAACAAGAGTATAGAATGCATTTTAAAATCAAGAATAATTTCAACAAGAAATTCACACTATTAAAAGCATCTTCTTTTCTTCTGTCTAAATGCTTCCCACTTTTTATTTTTGTCCACTTTTCTGAGATTGTGTTCCTATAACTCTGTTGTATAAAAAAAAAAATCTTAACTGCTTTATAAAAAAATTGTGGTAGTGACAGAGTTCTCTCTGCAAACCAATCAGTCGTCTAGAAACTTCAGCAATTCAAAACAAAAGCAAAGTTCAGAAGTAAAATAAAATACCAAAATAATCAGAATGTGAGAATAATCTATTCAATAAAGTTTATCTACCATGTCTGCAGCTACAATATAAACAAAGAAATTCACTATTAAACAACATTATTGTAAGGAAAGGGAAAGTTAACATTTCAATGAATGAATGAAGCATGTAGGTGTTATTAATATCATCACCCCAGTGAGATAGGCACTTGTTAAATGATATGCCCACGGTCACACAACTATGAAGTGTCAGAGGCTAAATTTGTACTCAGGACTTCCTGACTCCTGGGTCAGCCCCTCTATTCATTATACTACCTAGTTGCCTCTTAAAAATGTTCATTACCAAAGCGCTTTTTTTTTTTTGCTATTACTCTCCTTGATTCTTTTTAATATTTTAATATTGACATAATTGTATCAGTAGTAGAGTTAAAATAAAGGTCAATGAAAATTTTTAGTGACTTAGGAACTTAAAATTAGATTACAGAATTTTTCATTCTCAAAGTATAACAATTATATTTTATTCACTATTTGTTCTACATTTTAAGTTATATTTTCCCCAAAGATTACTTAGGAATAAATATTTCAAAGGAATGAAGATAACAGATCCAGTCGTGTCACACCCATACTTGATAATCTCCCTGGACATTCAAAGTCCTTCATAAACTGGCTTCTTATACCTCACTCACCTCCATCTACTCTGCAATCCAGTGATATTAGTCTCTGTGCTATTTCTTAAGCAAAACATTCTATCTCTTTTCACCGTGTATTTTCACTAACTGTCCCCCAAGAATAGAATTTTCTTCCTCCCAACTCTACCTACTGGTTTCTTTGACTTCCTTCAAGTCCCAGATAAATCCCCATCCACTTCAAGAAGGGTTTCCAAATCCCTCTTAATTCTAGTTAGTACCTTACCTTTGTTAATTATTTCTTATTTCTCATATATATGTATATATATATATGTGTATATATATGTGTGTGTGTGTATATATATATATATATATACATAACTTGTTTGTACATATTTGTTTGCTTGTTGTCTCCTCTATTAGACTGTAAGCTCCTTAAGAGTAGAGACAAGACTCTCCTAACCTCTGGAATTTGCCTCATTTTTTCCCCCAAGTCTTCACTTTTGCCTTTTCTAGTCTCTATAGCTCAAATCAAATAATACATTGTCCATGGAGGCGTCCCAGACTACCCTCACCTGTTGTTCACAACTTTTCTTGTCCTTGCTCTTCCCTCATAATACTTTCTTTTATATCTTTCTACAGTACCTGCCAAGCTTACTATTATTGTTATCAACAGGTATCTGCCTACACTAGACTATAAGCTTCATGAAGGACAGAGGTTTTGTCTTAGCTAAACTCATCTCCTCCATGCCCTAGCACAATGTTCTAAAGACCAGGAAATGCTAAATAATTTAGTTCTACAAACATCAACCACTTACAAGACAGAAGCACTGCAATGACTTAAAAAGAAAGAGTGTCCTAAGGAGTTAATATTCCAGGGAGGCTATATAACATTTATATAAATAAATAAATACAAAGTATAGGCAAAGTAATTCCAAGCATTAACAATTAGAGAAATAGAGAAAGATCTTCTATAGGGGAGGTGACGTCAGAGAAGGGTTTTGAAGGAAGCTAGGATTCCCAAGAAGCAGAAGTGTGGAGGGAGTACATTCCAGACATAGGGGATCCCCTGTACAAAGATATGAAGGTCTGTGTCAATAGTCTCCATAGTGTATTGTGTCCGGGGAACAATTAAGCAGGTCAATTTGAGTGAAACAGGAAGTATACATAGGAACATATATAATATAAAGTGAGTCTGAAAATGCAGGTCAAAGGTCATTGTGAAGGGCTTTAAATGTGAGGTTCAAGACTTTATATTTGCTCCTAGAGCCAAAGGGAGCCCCTAAAGTTTTTTAAAGAGATGTTCAGATCAGTCTTTTAGCAATACCTATTTGGAAGATAAACTGGAGAAGGAAGAGCCTAGAGGCAGAGAGACTAATTAAGATATTGCTGTAATATTTCAGGTAAGAGGTAATGAGGGCCTCATCTAGGGTAGTGATCATGTAAATAGAAGGCAGGGAATAGAAAAAAATAAGTTTTAGGGAGGTAGAATTGACAAGATTTGGCAATAAACTGGACATGTTGGATGAGGGAAAAGGGATAAAGGATGACTGAGATTCTGAACTTGAGTAGATGGAAGGATGGTGGTCTCTTCAAAAGAAAAAGAAAAACCAAATAGGTAGATAGGACTTGAGAAGGAAGAGAATGAGTTTTGTTGTAGACATTGAGATTGAGGAGAAAAATTATTTCTTATGTAAATCTTTTCTCTCCTGACCACTACAGTGGTTGAATTATTTAAATGAATTACTCTTTTTAAAAAAAATTAAGGATGTTGAGGATAGAGTATAAAAAGATGGAAGACAAGCAAGAACCTATAAAAATAATCTCAGACATGAAGTATCTTTTCCAGCTCAAGGGCAGTAGACAAAAGTTACTGAAATGGACAAGATCAAGACAAAATATGGAAAATAGTATCCATTCTGTATATACTGGAAGTAGAAAAGTCTCTAGAAGTCTAGATAGTAGAAACAGAAAGAAGTAAGGAATTCATTTAATAAGGGACTCAAGGGTGGAAATAATACAGCTTCCATCACATCTGATTTCCCATCATGCCATGCAAGTGAACTTGAGTTTTCAAATTCTGTGCCAAAAGATCAGAAGCTCCAGCTGGATCTAAAATGCCAGAAAGGTTTCATTGTCAGTCTAGGTAATAGATCTCACTGAAACTGTGTTCCAAAGACTACTACTGTATCTCAAGGACAGAGAAGATCATCACCAAAAGGCTAGTGACATAGTGATGAATTCTTCACCTATAACAACCCATAAAAAAATTTTTTAAAATGAAAAATGAACTTGAATCCTCAGCTCCTTCTTCTGCTCTGCATTAAATAGCAGAAAAAGAATCAAAGAGTGCTAAAAATGATTCATTGAATAGACCCAAAAACAATTACTTAATTGGTATGTGGTAGGTACTACTATGCTTAAAGCTTTAGGGATACAAATATGAAAATAGAAAGTTCCTAACTTCAAGATGCATATATTCTAATAGGAGAAGACAACACAGACAGCAGAGTAGTGACCATAGAAGTATGTTTGGGTCTTGGGAGTCACAGAGTTTAATTTATAGGTCTTTTAATTGATATGTCCTTTTCAGAAAGTACTACTGATTTGATAGAGATGGGCTGGAGAGAGGCAGCCGAGATGAAGAGGGAAACTCACAGAAGGTTTTAGTCAATATAAATGGCAGAGAGAAATGGCTTAATTGTATGGATATATATGATCTATTGTCTAGAACTGACCAGTAGAGTGGGCTAAGTAGTTAAGTTTGTATCCATTCATTCAACAATGAAATGGACTAGGAATTAGGAAGGAAAACCTCCAAATATGGGGGGTGGGGGGGTCTGTTTATAAATTTTCTAAAAACTACAACTTTACTGTTGGTATTTTAAACATCAAATCATTGTCCAATGATCAAAGACTGAGCAAAAACTCAATCATATAAATCATGGGATTTTCACTACAAACAAAATCAAAAGAAAGTTGCATTTAAATGGAAATGTGACATATAAGTAGTATACAGTAAAACAAAGCTAAAGAAAGGAATTGATAGGACTGGCTTTATCATATACCTCAAAATAATCCCTCAAAAAATAATTCCATGGAACCTTTGGTCACTTCATACTGTATTGCTTTGATATGTATTTGCAAAAAGACCACAATGAAAATATTTAGAGTTTGTGCAATAACAATGGTTTAAAAAATGAGGTACAAAAACTGTACAAAGACTTTGGTAAGAACTTGCAAATTAAATTAATATATGCTTTAATTATGGCAGAAATAGTTGAGGATGATGAAACCTATGTTTGAGAGCATAGGTCAGAAATATGGAATATGGTCAGAGGCGTCTTAAATACAAATAACCATTACGCCTTTACATTGTGAATACTTTATATGAGGAAATAACTTAGATGTTATACTGAGTTATTATTAAATAATACTTACTATATTTAACAGATAGTAAAAGACTCATTTTTTTGTTTTGTTTTAAACCCTTAACTTCTGTGTATTGGCTCATAGGTGGAAGAGTGGTAAGGGTAGACAATGGGGGTCAAGTGACTTGCCCAGGGTCACACAGCTGGGAAGTGTCTGAGGTTGGATTTGAACCTAGGACCTCCCGTATCTAGGCCTGACTCTCAATCCACTGAGCTACGCAGCTGCCCCAATAAAAGACTCATTATTGATGTAGCAAACCCCTAAATTTACTGTCTGTATACAGTTAGACCACCAATTTGTTAGGGCAAAGATCAAAATTAGTAAGCAAAACACTGATCATAAAACACGTGGAATGGACAAGAGACATGATATTGGCATTGCTTACAATAATTTTATGTGGAATTTAGCTAATATAAATGAATGGTCATAAAATGAATAATCAAAAGATCCAGTGAAGTACTGTAGTCATCAAATGCTTAACTTATTTGCTAATGTTAAAATCATTATCTGGGATAAGATGGATGCCACCTTGACTGAGAGGAATGGCAGTTGAGATTCGGAATGTTCCCAGATGCTGTGACAGTATTATTGGAGATTAATTATGTTTGTTTCATGATAGTTTGTAAAAATTTAAAATCCATGGAAGAGAAATAGGATAATTATGTATTAACATAAATTTTCCATTAAACAGAATAACAATAGTGTATATTTCTATATTGGATTTAAGCAATTAGCATAATGCAAAGAAAGTTACTAAAATGATATTACCCTTCAATTCAGAGTTCCCACTGCTAGACATATACCATGAGGGGATAAATGATAATTTTTTTAAGTCTCATATACAGGAAAATATTTATAACAATGAAGTAGCAAAGAACTGGAACTAATTTCTACTGATTGCAGAACAGGTAAACAAATTATGACACATCACTGTAATGAATGAATATTATGAATATAGAGAAGCATAGTAATCCTTATGAAAACTAAAGCAAAGTAAGCAAAACCAGTAACATATATAATAACTACAACAATAAAAATTGAAAGAAATAATAATTGATATGGCATATAATACAATGTTAATAAAAAAACAGCACTAAAATCAAGATAGAAGAATGCAACTCTGCTATTTTGGCAGATATGGGCAACTAAAGAAGTAAAGCATAATACATAACTGTTAAATATGTTGGTTTGATGAACTGCTTTTAATTCTTTTTTATTCCTCGTTTTAAGAGATGCTCTCAGTTGGATACGAATATAGGAATACAATGAAACATTAATGTGAAATATGAACAAAAGATAGACATAATTTTTAAAAGAAAAATGTCTGCAAACATTTTTATAACAAGTTGTTTATACTAACAATCAAGAAACTGTGGTGTGACATTCCTACTGAAAACACTAGAAAGTATAGGAATAGAAGGGCTTTTCCTAAAAATAATAAACACTATATATCTAAATCCATCAACAAGCATCATCTGCAATGGGGATAAATTTGAAGCATTCCCAATCAGATCAGAAGTGAAACAAGGATGCCCATTGTCATCTCTATTATTTAACACTGTACTAGAAACACTAGCAGTAGCAATTAGAGAAGAAAAAGAAATTGAAGGTATTGAAAAGGGCAATGAGGAGACTAAGCTATCACTCTTCACAGATGATATGATGGTCTACTTAAAGAATCCCAGAGAATCAACTAAAAAGCTAGTGGAAATAATCAACAACTTTAGCAAAGTTGCAGGATACAAAATAAATGCACATAAATGATCAGCATATCTATATATTTCCAACACATCTCAGCAGCAAGAGTCAGAGAAATCCCATTTAAAATCACCCTGGACAAAATAAAATACTTGGGAATCTATCTGCCAAGACATACACAGGAATTATACGAACACAACTACGAAACACTTTCCACACAATTAAAACTAGATCTAAACAATTGGAAAAAACATTAATTGCCCATGAGTAGGACAAGCTAATATAATAAAAATGACCATCCTACCCAGATTAATCTATTTATTTAGTGTCATAACTATCAAACTACCAAAAATTTTTTTACTGAATTAGAAAAAACTATAACAAAGTTCATTTGGAAGAACAAAAGATAAAGAATATCAAGGGAAATAATGAAAAAAAAAATGTGAAGGAAGGTGGCTTAGCAGTACCAGATCTTGAACTGTACTATAAAGCAGTAGTCATCAAAACAATATGGTACTGGCTAAGATACAGAAGGGAGGATCAGTGGAATATACTAGGGGTAAGCAACCTAAGCAAGACAGTGTATGATAAACCCAAAGATCTCAGCTTTTGGGACAAAAATACACTATTTGACAAAAACTACTGGGAAAATTGGAAAACAGTATGAGAGAGATTAGGTTTAAATCAATATCTCACACCTACACCAAGATAAACTCAGAATGGGTGAATGACTTGAATATAAAGAAGGAGACTATAAATAAATTAGATGAACACAGAATAGTATATTTGTCAGATCTTTGGGAAAGGAATGATTTTAAAACCAAGCAAGAGTTAGAAAAAATTACAAAATGTAAAATAAATAATTTTGATTACATTAAACTAAAAAGGTTTTGTACAAACAAAATGAATGCAACCAAAATTAGAAGGGAAGCAACAAATTGGGGGAAAAAAATCTTTAAAACCAAAAACTCTGACAAATGTCTAATTACTCAAATATACAAGGAGCTAAATCAATTGTATAAAAAAATCAAGCCATTCCCCAATTGATAAATGGGCAAGAGACATGAAAAGGCAATTTTCAGATAAAGAAATCAAAACTATCAATAAGCACATGAAAGTGTCCTAAATCTCTTGCAATTAGAGAAATGTAAATCAAAACAAATCTGAGGTATCACCTCACACCTAGCAAAGTGGCAAAAATGACAGCAAAGGAAAGTAATGAATGTTGGAGGGGATGTGGCAAAATTGGGACTTTGGTGTGTTGCTGGTGAAGTTGTGAATTGATCCAACCATTCTGGATGACAATTTGGAACTATGCCCAAAGGACTTTAAAAGACTATCTACCTTTTGACCCAGCCTTACCACTGCAGGGTTTGTACCCCAAAGAGAAAATAGGGGAAAAGACTTGTACAAAAATATTTATAGCCGCACTCTTTGTGGTGGCAAAAAAATTGGAAAATGAGGGGATGGACTTAGACTGGGGAATGGCTGAACAAATTGTGGTATCTGTTGGTGATGGAATACTATTGTGCTCAAAGGAATGATAAACTGGAGGAATTCCATGTGAACTAGAATGACCTCCAGGAACTGATGCAGAGTGAAAGGAGCAGAATCAGGAAAACCATATACACAGAGGCTGATACACTGTGGTAAAATTCAATGTAAGGGACTTCTCTACTAGCAGCAATGCAATGATTCAGGACGACTCGGAGGGGCTTATGAGAAAGAACACTATCCATATTTCAGAGGAAGAACTCTGGGAGTGGAAACACTGAAGAAAAACGGCTTTATCACATGGATTGATGGAGAAATGATTGGAGATATTGACTCTAAAAGATCACCCTAGTGCAAATTTCAATAGTATGGAAATAGGTTTTGATCAATGGCACATGTAAATCCCAGTGGAATTATGGGAAGGGAAAACATGAATCTTGTAACCATGGAAAAATATCCTAAATTTATTAATTAAATAAAATTTTCAAAGATGATAAAAAAAAAGAAACTGACCAAATCCAGCATTTACGCAACTCAGAAACTAAGAATTTTTAAAAATATTTTTAAATAAAATAAAATTTTACTTATAGATGTAAAGGATGATTCTTAGCTAGGGGCCATACAAAAGCAAGTCAAATTTGGATGCCAGCATAGTTTGCCGATCCCTGGCTTATATCATTAAAGACAGTAGAGTCATAATACTTGGACTCCATCCTGATTCCAAGATGTGAAAGGTAAACCAGAAATGGTCATCCAAAGAATAATGACAGGCAATATGGCTATGTCAGCCAAGTGTTCATAAGAGATATGTATCTCTTCACAATTATGAGGGCCCTAAGAGATTGATTCACAAGGAAAATGAAGAAATAGAAGATATAAAAGTCACAGATAAAATCATACAATATTAATATTTTTTAAAAAGGTAACTGAGAGGACATCATCTGATCCATATACCTACTTTCCTATCTTTATAGAAAAGCCTTTATGAGTATCAATTTCTCTAAGATTGAAATCATCTTAGTATGAAAGAGGCAGGCTTTAAAAAGAGAAATTCCATTGCTTGTCAGCTCTGGAAGGAGGAATGGAAGAAAGGAGGGAGAGAACATGAATAATGTAACCACGGAAAAATATTCTAAAAAATAATAATAAAATGTGAAAAAACAATAATAATTGAACCTGAAAAAGATATTCCACAAAAACTTGATAAAATAACAATAAAATTTATTTGGAGTAAAAAAACATCTGGAATATCAAGGCAAATAAAGAGGGAAAAAAGTAAGATTTAAAGAGGAATAGCATTTCCAGACCTAAAATTATATTTCTATAAAGTAACAGCCATCAAAACCATTTTTTACTGGTTAAAAAATTGACCAGCAGGTCAATGGAACACACAGTAAGAAAAAGAGAACCAGATACAATGAAATTCAATAACCAAGATTCAATAAAATTCAAAATATAAATTATTTGGAAAGAATTCCTTACTTGATAAAGACTGCTAGGATATTTGAAACATAACTGACAGAAATTATATTTTGACCAACATTATAAACCATGTTCCTCAATAAATTCAGAATGCATATAAATATCATTCATAAAAATCAAAAAATAATAATGAAATAAAATGAATAAGTAAAAAAGCATTTGTAAGAAGAGATCAGATACCTTTCCCATTTATCGTGTATTCGTAACCAAACAAGAGATTGAAGAAATCAAAAGGTAAAATAGCTCATTTTGATTAAATGAAATTAAAAGCTTCTGCACAAACAAATCAAAAGTAAATGTTGCAAAATTAAAAAAAAAAAAAAAAAAAAAAAAGCAAGCACAGTCCCAACAAAGTGAGGTGAGAAGATGCTAAAACACGATTCCTTAGCAGAGTTATGAGATTCATATGTAAAGAAACACTACATATATTATCTGATTTTGTTGATATATATTAATCTATTTTACTCATTTTTCTTCCTTTTTCTTATTCATTATTTTTTATGAGATAATGCTTTGCGAAGGGAATAGGGAAAAACACTGAGGAAAAAAATCTGGTGATGTAAAAATTAAAGTTATATTGAGAAAAATTATTTTAGAAAAAAGAAAAGAAAGTATTTCACAGTGGGTGGTATCTCTACCAAAAGATTTATAGGGAAAAATGTGGTAAATTTGGCTTAACAAATGCTACCTTAAAGATACCTTTTGTGTTATTTGGAATTTGGGGGGTCCCATTTAAAAGTATTTGACAAACTTCCTGTGGACATGTGGGGGACTTTGAAACTACATTTTCTGTGATCCAATGGGTTTCCGGTTCTGGACGTGGTGACGTCTCCAACATATAGCGCAGCTTAAATTCGGAGGTGGGCCTTGAGACAAGCTCTCTGGTACGAGGCAGACAAGATGGAAGGAGATATGGACTGGCGGCATTTTTAAAATTAGTCAGGCGTGGTCTTATATATTTTTACCAACATGGCCATGGTAATTAAAATATTACTTTTCCTCATAATATCAACCTTTATCCTTTTTAATCCTTACATTTTCCATAAAGTTGTCTCCTATCCATACATCAAAATCATTCAAATCCATGAAAGATATAACGACAAAAACAGCCTTATTCAATGATCCTATATTAAATAAACATCAGAAAATGCAAAAAAGGAAAAAAAGGGGACGGGGGGGCAAGGGTTTGTACTTGCCAGAGGTATTTAGCGCTGTAATGGAGATCCAACAGAGAGTTCAAATTGAAGTGGAATTCCCTATGGATGATTTTCAGATGCTCCTATTTATGGATGATATCAGATTGGTTTCATTAAGACCTAAAACACTGCTGAGTCTCCTGGAAATACTCCATAATTACTCTAAAGAGTTTGTCCAAACCATGCACAATAAGACAAGCCAAGTGGATAAGAAATATATATTGCCCAGATTATGACATGCAGTTCAATGGGCATACTTTAGAGCCTATACTTCCATTCACATGAGGAAGATAATAAAAACAAACACTAGGGCCCAGAATTAATCAAAATGAGAATAACAGGTTGGATGGACTTCAAGAAACTGTAAGGTTCCTTTAATGGCTCAATTCCCTTGGAAAGCAAAGCCCCTATGTTCAATACCAGCATTCTACCAGTATTGTCATATATCTACAAAACAAGGAATTTGACAGTCTTCAAAGAAATGAAAATGAATATTCCAAAAGAGAACAATGGAAAGATGCATTATTGGTACAAACAGTCTTTAACAAGTTCCAGATAAGAAACTAGGAAAAATAGAAGTAGAAAATGACATTAAGATAATGGCAGAAATAACAGCTTTTGGATAAAGAAATCAAAGGCAATATATAGGTATGTGAAAAAATGCTCTAAATCACACTTGATTAGAGAAGTGCAGACCAAAACAATTCTGAGATATAATCTCACATGCAGCAGATAGGCTAAAATGACAAAAAAGCAAACTGACAAATGTGAGAGGGGATGTAGAAAAAATGGGGACACTGAGCAGAAATGCAGAAGAAAAATATATGATCAATCATGTAGTTCGATGGGGATATGATTAGGGTTTTTTGTTTTTTTTTTTAACCCTTGTACTTCGGTGTATTGTCTCATAGGTGGAAGATTGGTAAGGGTGGGCAATGGGGGTCAAGTGACTTGCCCAGGGCCACACAGCTGGGAAGTGGCTGAGGCCGGGTTTGAACCCAGGACCTCCCGTCTCCAGGCCTGACTCTCACTCCACTGAGCTACCCAGCTGCCCCCCTATGATTAGGGTTTTGATATTAAAACATCACTTTATTGCATATGATTAACATGGAAATAGGATTTGAACAATGATACATGTATAACCCAGTGGAATTGCTTGTCAGCTCCAGGAGGGGGAGAGGAGAAGGGAGGGAAAGAACATGAATTATGTAACTATGGAAAATATTCTAAATAGAAAAAAAAAGAGAGTAAAACAAATGGGGATACTAATACACTGTTGGTGAAACTGTGAACTCATCCAACAATTTTGGAAAGCAATTTGGAATTATGCCCAGACGGTTACAAAACTTTGTATATCCTTAAACCAAACGATACTAGTGCCAGGTCTGTTTCCCAAGGAGATCAGGGAAAAAGGAAAAGACTTTTATATTCCAAAATATTTCTAGCCACCTTCTTTGTGATGGCAAAGAAATGGAAGTTGAGGGGATGTTCATCAGTTGGGGAATGGCTAAACAAATTTTGGTATATAATTATGATGGGATACCACTGTGCCATAAGAAAAAAAGAGTATATATACATTTTTTTAAAACTTGTAAGGAACTATATGAGAAGAATAAAACAAGTAGAACCAGGAGAACTATATAGCTACAGACTGAATATTTGAAGAATAACTTCTGAATGTTCACCTCCAAAGAAAGAATTTTAAAATATTAAAAAAAAAAAGACATAATCCCTATATATGTATATCGGTTTACTGGATGATGCCTTCTATGGAGCAGGGAGAGGAAGGAAGGGCTGAGATACATGGATATGTTAGCCGTAAGCAAGAAAGATGCCCAACAATATTAATTGAACCTTTTATTGCATATGTGGACATGGACAAAAATTGCCTAAAATATGCAGGCAGAGATGATGGGCTGCCATCTAACCGATGAAATTCCTTTAAGTAGTTGAGTAGTCATAGCTTTTAAGAAACTAAATTATCTATGTTTATGAATTATCTTAACCTGTAATGAGGGTTTAATGGTGGATCAGTAATGGAGGTTGGTAAAGCTGTTGTCAGTAAGCTAATGTGGCTTAGTCACAAACTATTTACTGATGGTACTGGATATTGGAAAGACTTGTACCCAGTGCCTAAGACAACCAAGGGGTTGATGTGATTTCCCTTGGCAAGGACTAAATCCCCTTTAATAAGATTAGCCTTCATCCTCTAACCTGGCTGAGGAAGTAACTCCTATTGGATGAGAGTGAGTTTAGACAGGAAGGGAAGTGTTGTGCTTCCTAACAGTAATGGAGTTACTCTGCCACCCTCCTAGAATCTTGAACAGCAGTCTACTTAGATTTGAGTTGAAGGTAGGAACCACTAGTTCGTAAGTTAAATTAAGGTTTTATTTGAAAAGTTGATTAGGGAAAAGGGATTTGTGTAAATAGAAATTAGCTCTATCCCATTAATAGTCAAAAATCTACTCAACCCAGGCGTGCTAATGATGTCACTCCCACCTCCCTTAGTGGGGAGGGGAGACGTTACCCACACGTGACAATAAGTAACAAATCAAGAATAAGGGACTGCCCTTTGGGCAGTCCAAATCAATGTAGAAACTGCCATTTGTCCATTTGAATTAGAGGTGGACCACAGGAAGTGATGAAAGACACGTTCTCTTTAAGTAAGTGAGTGAACTTCCTGTGGGGGCAGTTGCCCTCTGGAACCGGAAGAAGAAGCATCTCCTGAGACCACAGACAGCTTATACTCTGTATTGTCACGTGGGTAAGTTAGGCTGGCTTCCTTGGCCTAGCTGGGCCAATTCTAAACTCTGCCTATCCGGCTGTTGGGCCTTGCGGCTTACAGCTTCATTTATTTAGACTTCTAACCTCCCTCTTCTCTTTATCCTTACTTACCTTCCTGATTGTAAATAAACTCTTCAACCCGATGCTGACTTGGGTCTGATTTAATTACGGAATCAACTTGAATTGTTGATTCCTGGCGGCCACATAATTTTGATATACAGCTAATAACTAAATTTTAATTCTTACAGATTGGAGAGTGGGTTAGGAAACCTATGAATCTAGTCTAGTACTGCCTTCTTGATATAAGTTTAGGATGTTGATGAAGTCCCTGCTATGATGTTCAGCTGTCCCAAGGGACCAGCCCTGGGACAGAAATAAATGATCTCTTGATGGTAATATAGAACAACCTCTTGTTAAGGAATAAATGATATATCTAATTGGTGTTCCTTTTGAGTCAGCAAAGATCTCCTAAACCTGCCTGGCCTAGGTAAACTAATCCCATGTTCCTCCTCCCGACCACCCTAGATCCCCAAGGGGTAGAAATGAAGGTGTGAAGAGAAGTAGGGGAAAACAGAACCCAGCCCTGGGTTTATATACCCTCAGTCCAACTGGCAGTTGGTACTTGCCCCGTGGCTCATGCCGTGGTCAACATTCCAACCAGGGAAACTGACAGGTTGTCCCAAACAAACATGGCAGTATTAATCCTATGTTACAAACCACATATGGTCTAAACCAAAAAATTCCTTTACAAAGTTGACATGAGCATCTGAGCAGTATATGCTAGACTACATTGACAAAAGTATAGGGAAAAGGGTAGTATAAAGAAACTAAAGAAAAGGATAACAGCAAAGACCTAAGGGCATAATTTTTGACAGGAAAAATCTTTACCCAACTCTTCCATCAACATCACTTCCTGGTATAGTGGCAGCCCAAAATTATTAATCAAATTAAGAAGGACATTCTCTTCATCATAAGGTGATGCCCTTTTTAATTATTCCAAGTTCTTCCTTTAAATAAAATGTATAAGTATTACACATGAACAAAGACACATGAATATATACAAATACATTTACATTTTAAAATTTCTAATATATTTTGTTATCCCTTATAACACGAGAGAAAGTACATAGAGAAAAGCAGTCAAGCAAAGCTAATACAATCAACTAAGTCTGAGAGTTGATAAAATACGCAGTGTTTCAAATCTATAGTCTTTCACTTCTGCAAAGGAGAAGGAAAAAATGCACTTTTCCATATCTTCTTTAGAGGGCCAAGACTAAAATATATTTATTTTTCAAAGCTGAGATTCTTAGCCTGGATCTTCCTCTGATAACTCAGAGTAAGGCAGAAGTGAATTGGTTTGTCCAAGATTGAGTCAATGAAGTATAAACTCTGATACATCTTAATGAACTGAAAATGGATTCAAGTCAAGTCTGGCAACAGACTATGCCCAACTTAACTCAGGGAGGCTCATACCCGAGTGACTTTAAAAAAAGTCATTCACTCTCTCTGAGCTGCCGTGTCTTCAACTGTAAAATGACAAGATTGGATTAAATAATAACAAAATTCATCTGGAAGAACAAAAGGTCAAGAGTACCAAGGGAATTGATGAAAAAAATGTGAAGGAAGGCAGCCTAGCAGGATCTATTTCAAACTATACTACAAAGAGTTTTCATTATCATGAAAACAAATCTGGTATGGTACTCAATTGATAAGAAATAAAATGTGGATGAGTGGAATGGAGATATACAATATATAGTAAAAGTGGTCATAGTAATCTAGGAGTTGATAAGCCTAAAAATCCAAGCTTTGGGGGAAAGAACTCACTATCTGAAAAAAAACTATAAGGAAAACTAAAAAGCAGTTTGGCAGAAACTAGGCATAAGTCATCTTACATCTTATATCAAGATGAGGTCCAAGTAAGTACATGCTTTAGACATCAAAGATGATATCATAAGCAAATCTGGGGGAGCATGGAATATTTTATCTTTCAGATTATGAAATTATATTATCTGATTATATTATAATTATAATAGCAGAAAATATTCAGATTATCAGATAGAAAAGGGAAGAGTTTATGACCAAATTTGTAAAAATAAGAGCCACTCTCCAGTTGATAAATGGTCAAAGGATATGAACAGGTGATTTTAAGAAAAAGAAATCAAAGCTATCAAGTCACCCAAAAAATGCTCAAGATCATTAATTTTAGAGAAATATGAATTAAAAAGTCTGAGGTACCCTCACACCTATCAGATTGGCTAACATGATAAGAAAACAAATGCTGGAGGTGATGCAGAAAAACAGGTCGACTAACACGGTTATTCATGGAACTGTAAACTAGTCCAACCATTCTGGAGAAAAGTAGGTTATAAAATGACCCTTTTTGACCCAGCAATACCACTACTAGGATTGTATCCTAAAGAGATCAAAGAAAAAGGAAAAGTACCTAAACATACAAAAACATTTAGAGCAGTTGTTTTTATGATAACAAAGAGTTAGAAATTGAGGGGATAACCATCAGTTGAGGAATGGCTGAATGAGGTGTAGTATATGAATTTTGTAAGATGGCGGCAAGGGATGGAATCTTGGAGGGAGGACGGAATCTTGGAAAGGAAGAGACCAAATGACAGTTGGAAGAATGAGGACTTCTGGGAAGGATTTTCCAGGAGAAGGGGGTTTTGGGGGTAAGAGCTCATGGAGGGGAGATGGAAGAAATGACCTCTGAGCAACCTGAAGACATCCTTGAGGTACCTGACCTATTATTGAGAAGACCTGCTACTATTGTTTCACTGACATCTTGATATCTCCTGAGTACAAGATATGCCAATCAGTGTTTGGGGATTCTGGACTCCTTTGGGAGCAATTCCCTGAACCCCTCATTCCTTGAACCTTGCCATACAGTGTCCCTTATTTAATATAACAAACTGAATAGATATATAGGCATAGAATTAACGGGAAGGGCAGGTGAAGCTTTGTGTTGAGACAGAATTGGTCTCCACAAGGTGAAGGACCTAGAAGGGGTTAATCTTTAGGGTCTCCTGCACCCAATATCCACCATCATATTCCTGCACCCTTATCCTTTACCTTGTTATCTTCAATAAATATCTATTCAGTTTGTTATCTTCAAATAGAAAAGTCAGATCACGTTTAAGTTTACTGGAGAGGCAGTTAAGGGAAGGAATGCTACAGTTAAATCAGGCAGAGAGCCATCTTTAAGCCTGATCACCTGTGGTGAAGAGGTGGGAGGTTTGTGTGAGCCCTAGTTCTGAACAACATCGAATCAGGTCTCCACATAACCCACCTGGTGTGGAGGCCTTCCCTCCAACCTTTGAGGTGCGGCACACCTTCCCCGGGTCTCCCTATTTCCAAGGAGACCCCCCTCAAGTCTCACAGTATTAGTAGCTAACAGAGAGTGAGGAGTTCCCTAACTATATCCCCCTGCTCATTAGCCCACCAAATACAATTTGATGGAATACCTTCGTGCTATAAAAAATGATGAACAAGAGGGTTTCAGAAAAACCTGGGAAGACTTACAAGAATAAATGCAGAGTTCCAGGTTAAGATGGCGGCAGAGTAAGAAGCAGCTCTTAACCTCTCCTGACCGAAACATACAAAACTCCTCAAGGGGACATAAAAACAAGTCCTGAGGAACGGAGAAACCCCACAACAGGGCACAGTGTGGAAGGTACGTGGAATCGAGACATTTCCAGGCTATAAAGGGCTCTAACTCAATCGCGGGCTGAGCAACCGCCCCACCCCCACCCCCTCCACACTCATCTATAGCTCCGAACCCAGCTAAAAATAAATAGGGCAAGTTTGGGGCACCCATCGAGTCATCAGCAGCTCCGGGACCTGTTCCTGAGAGCAGCTAGACTTAGGACCCCATTAAGTCAAAAAAAAGCACGCGAAATCTGAGCGCGCGGGAGCAGGACGCTAGGCGCAGAGTGCCGGCTGAGCAGAGGCGTGGGCGGAGGCAGACACAACCAGGAACTAAAGCCTAAGTGGGGAACCAGTGCAGACGGGTATACGACTGTGGAAGCAGCGCCCTGAGACTGGTAAAGAAACCTCCAGCAGAGGATCAAGCAAGAGGGCCCACCAGGGGGCTTGACCTTGGAAAAAACCAGAACTCAGACCTTAGGAGCCAATAGATCGCGAACAGACACTGAGCGCGAGGATAAAGCTGAGAATCTGCTGGGCTAATGATGGCTACTCAGCATCAGGAAGTTCAGAAGAGAAAGAATAATAACAAAAAGAAGAAGTCTTTAACACTCGACAGCTTTTACACAGAGAAAATCCAGACAACCGAGCAAACAGAGGAGGAGAACAAACAAGCATCCGGACCCTCCTCAAATAAGGAAAACTCCTCACAAGCTATGGAAGAGTTCAAAACTGAGATTTTGAGGAAAATGGAAGAGATCTGGCAAGAAAATAACAGTTTAAAAGGTAGAATCTTGCAATTGGAAAGTGAGGCTCAGAAATCAAATGAATTGATAAGCAAATTGAACACCAGAAATGACAAGATTGAAAAGGAATACCAAAAGATTATAGCCGAAAACCAGTCCCTAAAGGCTAGAATCGAGCAATTAGAAGCTAATGATCTCTCAAGACAACAAGAACAAATAAAACAAAGTCAAAAGACTGAAAAAATAGAAGGAAATATGAAATATCTCAATGAGAGAGTGACAGACCAAGAAAACCGGTCTACAAGAGACAATTTGAGAATAATTGGTCTTCCAGAAAAACCAGAAATTAATAGAAACCTGGACTCCGTACTAAAAGAAATTATTCAGCAAAATTGCCCTGAAGTCCTACAACAAGAGGGCAATATAGACATCGAAAGGATTCATAGAACACCCACCATATTTGACCCAGAGAAGAAATCGGTTAGAAATATTATTGCCAAATTCAAAAGCTTTCAAGCAAAAGAAAAAATCTTACAAGAAGCCAGAAAGAGACAATTCAAATATCAAGGAGCACCAATCAGGATCACACAGGATCTGGCAGCCTCCACGCTAAAAGACCGTAAGGCTTGGAATACAATATTCAGAAAGGCAAGAGAGCTGGGCCTGCAACCACGGATCAACTACCCATCAAAACTGACTATATATTTCCAGGGGAAAGTATGGGCATTCAACAAAATTGAAGAATTCCAGGTATTTGCACAGAAAAGACCAGGGCTGAATGGAAAGTTTGATATCGAACCACAAAAATCGAGAGAAACCTGAAAAGGTAAATAAGTTACAGAGGGAAAAGAAAGAAAACTT
>NC_058130.1:595365071-595463435 GCF_016433145.1 Gracilinanus agilis
CCTTCAATTGGGGAATGGCTGAACAAACTGTGGTATATGCGGGTGATGGAATACTATTGTGCTAAAAGGAATAATAAACTGGAGAAGTTCCAGGCGAACTGGAGAGACCTCCGGGAACTGATGCAGAGCGAAAGGAGCAGAGCCAGAAGAACTCTATACACAGAGACTGACATTCTGTGGTAAAATCGAATGTAATGGACCTCTGAACCAGCAGCAATGCAATGACCCAGGACAATTCTGAGGGATTTATGGTAAAGATGCTGCCCACATTCAGAGGAGGGACTGCAGGAGAGGAAACATATAGGAAAAACAACTGCTTGAACGCATGGGTTGGGGTGGACATGATTGGGGATGTGGACTCGAAACTACCACACCAATGCAACTACCAACAATTTGGAAATTGGTCTTGATCAAGGACACATGACAAAACTAGTGGAAATGCGTATGGGTAGGGGGGGTGCGGGGGGGGGTTGAAGGGGAAAGGAGGAGCATGAATCATGTAACCATGTTAAAAATGAATATTAATAAATGTTAAAAAAAAAGAATAAATGCAAAGTGAAGTAAGCATAAATAGGAGAACATTGTACACAATAATAGCAATATTGTAAAGACAATCAGAAATGAAAGATTTAGCTACTCTGATCAATGCAATGATCCAAGACAATTTGGAAGGATGAATGATGAAAAATGCTATCTACTTCCAAAGAGAAAAAATGATAACTCTGAGAGCAAACTGAAACACAGTTTTTCCCTTTCTCTGCTTTTCTTGCTTTTTTGATTGTTGGTTTTTTAACAACATGGCTAATATGGAAATATATTTTCCATGACTTCACATGTATAATTGCTGTCATTTTGCTAGTTTTCTCTATAGGTGGGGGAGACATTATGGGTTGAGAGTAAAACTGGATCTAAACAATTGGAAAGCCATTGATTCCTCATGGGTAGGACGAGCTAACATAATAAAAATGAACATTCTACCCAAATTAATTTACCTATTTAGCGCCATACCTATCAAACTACCAAAAAACTTTTTTACTGAATTAGAAAAAACTATAACAAAGTTCATTTGGAAGAATAAAAGATCAAGATTATCAAAGGAAATAATGAAAAAAAAAACATGAAGGAAGGTGGCCTAGAAATACCAGATATTAAGCTATACTATAAAGCAGCAGTCATCAAAACAATATGATACTGGCTAAGAGACAGAAGGGAGGATCAGTGGAATAGACTCGGGGTTAGTGACATCAGCAAGACAGTGTAAGATAAACCCAAAGAGCCCAACTTTTAGGATAAAAATCCACTATTTGACAAAAACTGCTGGGAATATTAGAAAACAATATGGGAAAGATTAGGTTTAGATCAACATCTCACACCCTACACCAAGATAAATTCAGAATGGGTGAAAGACTTGAATATAAAGAAGGAAACTTTAAGTAAATTAAGGGAACACAGAATAGTATACTTGTGAGATCTCTGTGAAAAGAAAGATTTTAAAACCAAGCAAGAGTTAGAAAAAATTACAAAATGTAAAATAAATAATTTTGATTATATTAAATTAAAAAGGTTTTGTACAAACAAAAACAATGCAACCAAAATCAGAAGGGAAAGAACTGGGAAAAAATGTTTATAACAAAAAATTCTGACAGAGGTCTAATTACTCAAATATACAAGGAACTAAATCAATTGTATAAAAACATCAAGCCATTCCCCAACTGATAACTGGGAAAGGGACATGAATAGACAATTTTTAGATAAAGAAAACAAAAGTATCAATAAGCACATGAGAAAGTGTTCTAAATCTCTAATAATTAGAGAAATGCAAATCAAAACAAATCTGAGGTATCACCTTACACCTAGCAGATTGGCTAAAATGATAGCAGGGGAGAGTAATGAATGTTGGAGGGGATGTGGCAAAATTTGGACATTGATGCACTGCTGGTGGAATTGTGAACTGATCCAACCATTCTGGATGGCAATTAGGAATTATGCCCAAAGAGTGATAAAAGAATGCCTGCCCTTTGATCTAGCCACTATTGCTGGGTTTTTCCCCCAAAGAGATCATCGATAAACAGACTTGTACAAAAATATGTATAGCCATGCTATTTGTATTGGCAAAAAACCTGGAAAATGAGGGTATGCCCTTCAATTGGGGAATGCCTGAACAAATTGTGGTATACGTTGGCGATGGAATAATACTACTGTGCTTGAGGAATTATAAACTGGAGGAATTCCATGTGAACTGGAATGACCTCCTGGAATTGATGCAGAATGAAAGGAGCAGAGCCAGAAGAACATTGTACACAGAGACTGATACATGTTGTGGTAAAATCGAATGTCATGGACTTCTGTAATAGCAGCAATGCAATGACCCAGGACAATTCTGAGGGACTTATTCAAAAGAATGATACCCACATTCAGAGGAAGAACTACAGGAGAGGAGAAACAGAAGAAAAACAACTGCTTGAACACTTGGGTTTATACGGACATAATTGGGAATATAGACTGGAAACGACCACACCAATGCAACTATCAATAATATGTAAATGAGTCTTGATTGATAACACATGTTAAAACCAGTGGAAATGCATGTTGGCTATGGGGGGGGGAGCTTAAGGGGGTGAAGGGGGAAAGTAAAAACATGAATCATGTTACCATGGAAAATTTTTCTGAAAATAAAAAAAAATTCTATAAAAAAATTTTAAACTTTACATTATAGATCATAAAACATACATTCCCTTCTGAAGAAAATAACACATTCCTCCCTGAAATTACTCTCAAAAGAATTTTACATTATAGATTATAATACAGACATTCTGATTACAAAACATACACACCCCTCTGAGGAGAATCAATATCACATTCTCCCCTGAAGGGGGTTAAGGCCAACACCCAGATCAGCTAATGATACATGGCTGAGTTATAGGGTTGTATGAGTCAATTGGCAAAAGAAATAAAGATTTAAAAAAAATCCAAATAAAAGAAAAAATAACTTGTGAATGAAATGTAAAATGTCAAAGTCTTATGTGAAAAAATGTAAAGAAAAATAAACTTATAGCAGGACCTTGAATCAAAGTCCAATTAAAGTAATTCAAGCAATTGTGCAATTACCCATTCAGTAGCCATGACTACACAAAGTTGCCACACTTACAAGAGAAAGAAAAGGACCAAAATTTTGTGTAAAATGGAAGTGTCTTTCCCTGATTTGATTTGTCTGCACTTCTCAGGGATAAGGTAAGCCAGCATATTGACCAACCTTTTATTCTTGACTAGGATGAAACTCAGGAAAGTCTGGCCTCTAACATATGTCAGAAAAGCCACAACCCCAAACCCCAAACACTAGTTTCAAGTCCTTCAGTATAGGCATGGAAGTATGGTCTGCTTGACCTTGTGCTCTTTGGCACTATGCAGATTCACATCAATCCTACTGGGATTGGTCAGTCTCCATGACCTTGTGGCTCTTTTGTTCCCTTCTCCTGGAATCAGACAGAATCATTAATCATAGTACCATAATATTTACCAATAATTGGCAGGTTACCATAGTCTAAGGCTTCTGGGTATGCATTAATATTATAGTAGTTATATATTTATATATTAAACTTATGTTATTGTAAAATCAAAAGGGATTAATATCGATTATATGTACTTTAAGTACAAAAATGAGAAAAAAGGAAAAAGTCAATTATTCTATTAAAAAGAAAAAGAAAAGCAATAAGAAAATTAAAAATTCAGGGAAAAATACAATGTTTTCAAGTTCAAAAATGAGAGAGAAAAAAGCTCTCAAATACTATATTGCACATAGAAGGGAAAAAATAATAAAAGAATGTTTTAAAAATCAAAATATATATAGCTTAGAATTAGTGAAAGGTTTTTCACCCAAAAATAGGAACCATTCCTATTAAACTTTGCCATGAACTACTGTGAGTGCAAATAACTTTTTTAAAATAGCAGAAATATATAATGCAATTCAAATGAAGTACCAAAATTTTCCAAAATTACAATAACAAATTTAAAGGCAATAACAAACAAACCCATTATTATAATCACTAGCTGTGATGTTTAAAAATGTATGCTTGTCACAAATTCAACAGGTATAGTAAATCACTGAACCTTGGCTGAGATATTTTTAACAAAATCTATTACTGCCTCCATCCCAATTGTGGGGCAGAGCCTAGGAAAATTTGATAAAAACATCTTGGGTCTAAAATATCACCAGGAATTCTAGATCCTTCTGATGAGAAAGTAAATTAAAATAAAGAGTTAAAATATCAAGCAAAACAGGAGCTCTTTTTGGCTTCTTGTGTAATATATAAAAAGTTTGGGTAGGAAACTTCCATTTCTTTTCCTCTACCTTTTAAGACAACATTCTTTATAATATATATGTAAACCTATTATCCATTCAGAAGTTACTATAAAATCCTAAAGTCAATTTTTAAGACCGCTTATAAAATTACAACTTAAATTCTTAAGTCATTATATTCTTCAAGGTAGTATAAGCAACACGTGACCTCGGATAGTTAAGATGACAAATCCAGTATACATAAGACTTATGGGCTTTTACAACTTAAAAAATGTTTGTGTAAGATGTTCATGGCCATTTACAATGATACGTTTTTCTCTAAAATCATAGGTAAATGGTACAGATAACAGAATTAGATTAATACAGGTAAACTTAAAAATAAATTTTAAACCATAAAGAAATCAGGAAATACAATAATATAAGCAACAAATTACAAGTAGTGTAGTGAAAACCTTTTTACCAATCAGAATAAACGTGTTTACTATTACGGAGTTACAATAAAGGCATGAACAGAATTTATCTAGCCATCAAAAACTTATCTTAAAATGAATCAGTGTCGCAGAAAGATATTGATCAGATTAATATATGAACTTAGAACAGCAAAATCAAATCATAAAAGAATCAGCAAAATACAATGAGATACAGAGACTTTCAAAAAACCATGGAGTCTTAGGAGGCTTACTGATTTTACCTCCAGACTTTTAAAAGTTCCATTTAAGTTTCCTTGGCCAAAATGGCCAGCATGCATAGGAGGATGAATCCCTCCCGAGTCTCAGGCAAGACAGACACAAGGAATGGTAGGAAGAAAAAACATCCCAGAATTGGGGTCTGCTAGGGCCCACATACTAACTCAGTCACCTCCCCCAAAGGCAGAGCATGGACGCCAACTGGGCCATGTGGAGTAGGCTGGGGGGGAGGAGGGAGAGGTGTTAGTAGACAAGTGGCTACATCAGGTTTGAAAAAACCACGTGGAGGGGCTAGTGGGCATAGAAGCTCTCTTCAGTTTGAAAGTCCTTAATGCCTAGGAGGAAACACAGCCAGGCAATTCTCTTTGGAGGCTAATTATTGTCTAAAAGGAAACACACTCAGAGCAGCTAAGTAAGGACTATTCCCGATGAAAAAGAAGTGGGGTTATACTTTCCATGTTTCAAGCAGCAGTTGGAACCAGCTGCAGCAGCTGGAGTTCAGGCAGGGTTCAGGGGATGGGGAGTTGGAATCAGGAACAGCAGCAGCTAGGATCTGGTATCAGCACTCAGGTGGGAAGGTCAGAAACAGCTTCCCCCCCTACCCCCCAGGGAGGGGGAGGTGGGGCCAGGGGGCTGCCTGCATCAACAGGATCTGAAGCCAAGGGGAATGTAAGAACCGGCAGCCAGGAAGAAGCTGCTGGAAAAATGACTTTCCCCTTTCCCAGAAAAGTCCCTCAAAGGAAAATAGTGGGGTGCAGAAAAATAACTTTCCCCTTTCAAAAAGTCACTCAAAAGAACTGAGCAAAGTGGCCAAAAGAAAAGTACAAAAACAGCAGTAGCATGTCTGAAGCTCTGGAGAGGATCCGGAGGTGTCTCAGAGTTCTGTCTGAGGGTGGAGGGTAAAAAACCATGGCAGAAGTATCATGGCTTGTTAGACTATCTGAAAAATTGACAGTTACATCTCCAAAGTGATTTCCATTAATGTAAGAAATAAAATGGATATAAAAGAATAGATTTTAAAATATTATGGTTTTAAAAGATTTATTATTAATAGTCATTAGAAAAATAAAGCCACGTGCCTGTTAAGAATTAGTTTAAAATACAAGGGCCCTGTTACCTCTTCCTCCCATCCTGGCGCTGCTCCAAATCACCAAAGAGGAGGTACCAATCCAGTCTCTCACTATTTATCCTTCTATCTACATGATTATACTTCCTGCCCACGTGATTACACAAGAGAGGAAGCCAGTAGGCTCTTGGGAAATGTAGTTTGAAAGAGCCCTAAATGTCCACAGGAAGTTTAGATCGGGGACCTCAACATTAGTTCAAGGACCCCCAAATTTCCAATATCACGGGAAGAGTAAAGTGAAGAACATAGCATCTAACTTACCTAAAAGACAATTTTACAGACAACTCACACAAGGCAAGCACTCACACAGAGGTTGTAAGAAGTGATTTAAGAACACTCTCAAGGTCTCTAATGAAAAACTCTGGTATCAATTGTGAGACATGGGAGACTAGCACAGGACCATTCAGCATGGTGTGCCCACATCAAAGAAGATGCTATGCTCTATAAGCAAAATGGAATTTCAGTAGCTCAAAAAAAGCATAACATGATCATATTGGAGACATCTCTACTCCAAACATGGGCTATTTGTGTCCATCCTGTGGTGGAGCTTCCCAAGCTCATGTTAAATGTTAAATAGCCTCATCAATTACAGTCAAACATCAACCACTGACTGAATGTCTTTACAAATTTTAGCTGAATTTATCCTCAAAACAACTCAGCAAAGTAGATGCTATTATTACCCTCATTTTAGAAATGAGAAAACCAAGGAAGTAGGTTGATTGACTTGGCCAGGATCAAACAACTAGTAATATCTAAGGTGAAGTTTGAACTCAGGTCTTTTTTTAATCTGAGTGACACCTAGATAGAAATCCAGACTTGTAAACATATAAATATATTTATGATAATACACGAATTCATAATAATTATAAATACACATCAAGAAATCTCTATAATGCATCTACTGTGCACACATTTTTGCCTCTGAAATTTAAATATTAATTTATAGTACAAGTCTGATTTAGTAAAATTTAGTAAAAACTCATATTAGAACTTAGCAATAATTGACATCTTACAATATTTTACTAATGATAGCTCATCTATTCTCTTATTGTTTCAATAGAAATAAATGTTGCCTACATATTTGAAATTTCATTTCTTAGAAGAAAACTATAATAAAACCCAAAGGCAAAACTGAAATTACTTGTTAAATGTATTTCAACATCACTTTCTAGATAATAATGAATGTTGCATCACAAAATTCCAGAAATTCCTGGAATATATGACAAATGTAGGAGATTTATAAAGCTCAAATCATTAACAGAAAATCAATCTGTCTTCAATACAGAATATTCCAAGTCTTAGGTACTAAAAAACTTAAAACTGCACCAAGACTTTTAGAGTATCCCATTTTTAAAAAATTATCTGATCTATAAGAGCTTCTCCTTCCCTTTCTGCTTGACTCTGAGTTTGGGATTCTTTTTTAGAATTACCTGTGATATAAAGTGAAATGACTAATGTTAAAGAAGAGTATGAAATGCTATAGACATTAACCAAAGCAGAAAACTAGGAGCAGAATAGATATAAATTACAAGCTTCATAGGTGTAAAGCTAGAGCAGGAAAAAAAAAAAACCACCCAGAAACATTGTAGGCAATTTTATTAGGCTAACAAAGCACGTAGGCATAATATTAAAAGGCTAACTCATTCTCCATAACCCCTGCAAAGTGGAGCTGAACCAGACTACAGTTAACTCTCAGTTGGACAGTACTACCACTTATAATAAAAGTTTTCAGCAATGGCAATGACATAAAAGAATATGCACTAATATTTTGTCACTTTTTTGTGTTTTGTCACTATACCCGAAGGCTAATAATACCTTGAGGCTAATAGAGACTTTCCATTTCATTTGACTTGCTGCTGAACTGTCCTATATGTGCTGTCTTACCCTATATGAGAGCTCTTGGAGGGCAAGGACTGCCTAGCTTTTCTACAATTTGTAACTGCAGTACTTAACATTCAATAAGTACTTGCTTTTTCGTTCATCCATTCAATATACAGGGTGATTCTCACCAAAGTACAAGCTACCTGAAACAATAAACAATTGAGAAATGGCAAAAATGTGATGTATGTAATTGTCAATCAAAATATTTTCCTCTTAACAGTTTTTTGTAATGAAATCTAGAAGAGTACTATAATTGTAAGTCAAACCAGCAGACAGGTAATGGAAGAAGGAAACTGGTTCATATCTCCAACAGCTATTAATCAAAAGAATCACACTGTCTTCTAGGTCTCCTACAAATCATTACATGTTCCAGTTCTGGAATTCCTAACAAAGTGACTGGAATGAACAAAATGAGAAAACTTTACACAGATACAGAGTTGCTACCACATTCTCCTCCTTCCTGTAATAAGATAAAGTATATGGAAGCTTTGCAAGCATTAAAGGGGCATATAAATGTTAGGAGATATTATTCCTTTCCATCTCTCTACTAGGATTCAATCCATCACTCAACAAGTACCTACTACAAATCATTTAACAGGTACTGGGCTAGGGATAAAGATAAAAATGAAATATCCTCTACCCTCAGAGAATATCAGGAGAGAACATATATAAAGATATATTCGCATGCCACAAATTCAACTTTACATTTAGAATTCTGAAAGAAATCTATATTCCCCAAAAAACCTGTTAACTTTACTCTACAGTACTGTACTCACTCTTCTAAAAAAAAAAAATCTCCAAGTGAAAGCAGAATAATAGTTACAAGAAGAGACCACATTTGGGGGGGCTTAGCATGAAAGCTTTGTCCCACTCTGCTCACCTGCCTGTGTGTCCAGTCCCAATATGTCTTCCATAGCTCTTCACTCTGGTACTACATGTCTGTCCCCAAATGTTCTTCCTCTAGCTCTCACTTCTCTGCCTCTGGTTCCCTCCTCACCTCACAAGAACCATGTGTATATAAAAAATATTTGGGTGAATCAGAAAATGCTTCATATGGAAGGTGACTTCTGAAGTATTCTCATAAGCTGAGTTGAGGAACAGAGAAACAAGGCTTCCTGAGGGAGAGACAGAAGGTGACATGTGCCTCTCAGATACAAAGGAAATAGCACAGGACACTGAACGCAAGAGCCCTGGGAATACCAG
Organism: Gracilinanus agilis; assembly: GCF_016433145.1. Taxonomy (NCBI): domain Eukaryota; kingdom Metazoa; phylum Chordata; class Mammalia; order Didelphimorphia; family Didelphidae; genus Gracilinanus; species Gracilinanus agilis. The sequence continues at coordinate 595,374,265 of NC_058130.1, forward strand.
TGCAACCAGTGATGACCTTGGGGCAAAAAGGCCATCACTAAGGGAGGTAACCACTATGGAGAAAGAGCTTATCTTCTTCATCATTACCAACACCAACTAGTGACTAATGCAACCTATAAGCAAGTAAGCCCAAGTTTCACAGGAACAGTAGCATCCACCAGATTACTTGGTGCTGCTTCTAGTCACCATCCTAGGAAGCAACTCCTATAGAGATACAGACTGGCAAATTCTTCTGCAAGTTGTGTAGCCACAAATACTGTGAAGACTCACAAAAAAAAAAAAAATTCTACCTATCAAAGTCCCTGTTACTGTAGGGTGGTTCAACATCAGAAGCTGTTATGATCTGGTCATTGAAAATGAAATTGAAAAAGATGTATTATGACCTGCTTTGCCACTGAACACTTCCATCTGACTTTGAAACTAAAATCTGCTCTATATATTGTCTACCCCATGAGAATACTTGCTCCTTGAGGGCACAGAACGTCTCACACATCTATTTGTATCCCCTGAACTCCATATATTGCAAGGACTCAAAATAATGTTCTTTTATTCATTCACTTATAAAGAACCTTCGGTGTATAGACAAATGCAAAGGCACACAGATGGGAGACTGATTATTATGTATGAGGAAGAAGAAGGAGAGTCTAACCCTGAACCACTGTGTGCATGAAAGGGAATAAGGGATAAATTTTGAAAGATAAGGTGGGGCCAGGTTGTGAAGGGTTTTAAATGCCAAACAGAATTTATATTTGAGCCCAGAGACTATAGTAAACCACTAGAGTTTACTAAAGTAGAGGAGTGATATGATCAGTTTTAGAATTTAGGAAAATCACTTGGGAAAAAGAAGATGAATTGGAGAGAGATGAGACAAGGAGACTAATTCCTAGAGAGACTTTACTACAAACATCTTCTAATTCTACCGGCATGCCCTTATACTCCAATCCTGAAATGACCTCAAGAAATTAAGTAAATGAAAAATGGTTCTGCCTCTTAAAAAAGGCTGAGTATGCCTGGCTTTCTTCCATTCTACTTCTACTTTCCCACTAAAGTTTATCTTTTTTGTATCTTCTCCATTGCCTATACACTGAGGTTACATATTACACCCAAAATACATTGCTTGGTCCAATCATTTAACTACAATTTAACTTCTTTCCAATGCCAACAGTAAATAGCACACAAAACACTTTCTTTGGTAGCATATTTCTTGTCTCAAAGAATAAAGAGAGCATGGAACATATTATGTATCAGATTTATGGATATGAGAAGCTTTATGAAGTAACAAGAGATACAAAAAAGTTGTTAAATAGATAATTCTGATTACATTCAATTAAAAAGAATTTGTATAAATAAAACTAATGCTGTCAAGATTAGAAGGAAAGGAGGAAATGAGAAAAAATTTAGAGACCATTTCTCAGATAAAGGCCTTACACATTAAATATAAAGAGAATTGAGCCAAATTTATAGGCATGAGTCATTCTCCAATTAATAAATGATTAAAGGATATGAATAAGCAGTTTTGAAGAAGGAATCAAAACTATATATAGTCATATGAAAAAATACCCTAAATCATTATTGATTACAGAAATACAAATTAAAACAACATTGCTGTACCATCTTACACTTAACAGATTGGCTAAAATGATAGGAAAGGAAAATGACAGATGTTGAAAAAGGTGTTAGAAAGTTAATATTAATTTGTTACCCCTTTTTGTCTCCCCAAAACAACTTTTAGACTGTAAAGTAAAAAAAAGTTTGCTCTTAAGTCTCAAGCTATGAACTAGCTTCTCCCAGAAAGCTGAAGTGAATATAGACAAGTTCTTTGTTTATCTGTAAACAAGAAGCCTCTGGTTTGGTGAAATAATTAAATGAGGTAGGAGAAGTGTGTAGATGCATTGGGCATCTAAAACAGCATGACCCACCTCATATCCTGATTGAGGTCCAAGTCCTCCAGTCAGAGAGGCTCAGGAAACAGACATGAAGAGCATAAATTGATGGAGGTTACAGGAAGTCAGCTCTTTTTCCTACAACCAGAGACTCAGGAGAATATGCAATCTGGCTCAGGGCTGGCTCGACCTGCTTATGGAGGAGGCAGCTAGCCATGTGGCTCATATTTTTCACTCTCTTTCTCTCTCCCACTTTTTGCCTTTTAATAAAAAAATTATAAAATTATAATACAGCAACCAGAGAATTTTAATTGCAACATGTGGAAAAATGAGGACATCGACACATTGTTGGTAGAATTGTGAACTGATGCAACCACTTTGGAGAGTGATCTGGCATTATGCCCAAAGAGTTATAAAACTAAGTATACATTTTTAACAAGCACATTATTAGGTCTATTTCCCAAGGTAATCAGGAAAAAAGGAAAAGAACCGGTATGTTCTAAAATATTTATAGTAACTTTCTTTGTGGTAACAAAGACCTGGAAAGTGAGATGACCATCGCCTGGCAAATGGTTGAATAAATTGTGATATATGGTTATAATGCAATAGCACTGTGCTGTAAGGTGATTTTAGAAAAACTTGGAGAGATTTGCAATGAAATAATGTTAAGTGAAATGAGCAGAACAAAGAAGACTTTGTATAAAGTTAAAAGCAATTTTATTGATAGAAGAGTGTGAATGACTAAGCTATTTTGAGTACTACAAATATTCAAATCAACCACAAAGGATTAAGAAAAGAAAATGCTAAAACCACCTCTAGATGAAAGCTGATATATGAAAGTATATATTGTATGGTCCCATTTACATATATATGTAAATGTTACTCTTTTCTAATGTAGGTTTGGGAAGATGGAAGGGAGACAAGTCAAAACTCAATATGTAGCCAGAAACTAATTATGTATTGGGTTTGGTTTTTTTTTTAAATAAGGAATTCTCAGATTTAGGTAATTGCTAGTATACCCAACCTTTCCTTATCCCAAAGGCAGGATAGAAGAAGGTTTGTGGAAAACAAGATAAAAGCCTACCAAGTATCTGCAGCAGACTATAATTCCAACCTAACATGAGACCTCCATTAGCTTTATAAAGTATCCTTTATTAAATCTCACCTAGACAATTAAGTTTAAAGCACAGATTTTTTCCCTTCATTCTTTTCCCAGTGTTGGCACTGGTTTACAATATATTCACTTATTTGAAGAGACCTTTCCAACCAAATGTATGAATTGGAATGAGTGAAAGAAGCTGACTATGTCTTATCCTTTTCAAATTCCAAGATCTCATACAAAAAGCTTTCACTCTGGGGCAGCTGAGTAGTTGAGTGGATTGAGAGCCAGGCCTAGAGACAGGAGGTCCTAGGTTCAAATTTGACCCAGACACTTCCTAGCTGTGTGACCCTGGGCAAGTCACTTAACCCCCATTGCTTATCCTTACCACTCTTCTGCCTTGGAGCCAATACACAGTAATGATTCCAAGACAGAAGGTATGGGTTTAAAAAAAATTACATATAATACTTAAATTTACCCAAACAAATGAAACCCCTCACTCTTCCATTCCAAAAGGAAATGGCACTAAAAGAGGATATATAAAATTAAGCTCCACCATGTATGTCCATATTTAATGGTATTTTCTAAAGATACTCTTATTTTCCTAATGTCGTTTTAAAACATTTTGAGGACACTCTCCCTTTCTAATTAACTTCCTTCTTCTTGGTTTGAGCATTAAGACCTTGAAGAGAGAGCCCCAGACCTCTAAAATGTTTTGATAGAGTTAGCTACCATGGAAATGACTATGCTGTTCCTTATCAACTCCTGTAACCTCAATGCTGATGAAAAAAGAAAATGAAAATTTCTAGCCAATCAGGTCACAGAAAAAAATCACTAAGAAAAATGTTCAACTATAAATGATATTGGGGAGAGAATTAATGTTAAAAGCTATCAAGAAATATGTATAAAGAATGTTTTTAAGCTATTCACTGGTAAGTGTATACTTCACAATCCCAAAACAAAACTATAAAATCAATGTGAAGACAAACCAATACTAATAAACTGTAATTTTTTATTAAATACATTAAGGTCTAGATTCTGACAGTCTATGAACAAAATCCTGTTACTCTCTGTGTCTTTTATCAAACAGAATTCAAATCATACTTTTCCTTCTGTGAATGAAGCCTGCTTTTTTTCTTTTCTTTTCTTTTTCTTTCTTTCTTTTTTTTTGTGGTACCACTGTTTATACAGCTTATCCCTTATCACACTGACAAGACTGGGAACCACAGCAGATGGTCCCCCCAGACATAATTCTAACAGGTTTTTTGTGCAAACAAAAGATAAAGAAGGCTACAGCAATGATTTACTGATATCTAAAGTTGAAAACTGACAAAACACAAACTGCTTTTTTCTTACTGTTTGAACTGTTTAACCTTTTAACTACTAAGCAAGCTAGATATGGAGAGAATTAAATAGAACTTTAAAATAAAAAAATAACTACAAAACCATATAGTTGCTTTCAACAGTCCCCTTATACTCTGACTGTTTAGGAGTCAACACAGAACTTAAAGTCCTAAAGTCACAAAACAAGGATCTGTGTGACACGGGGGAAAAAGGGGACACATTTAGTCAATTTTGTGTCTTATAAAAATCTGTTCAATTGTTATATTATAAAATAAGGTGCTCTTTTCCTGATTGTGATTCTGAGAGTGCAAAGAAATGTTTTCTTGTTAACCCAAAGTCCTCTATCAAAAAATAATTTGCTAAAGAATAGAGTCATTGAACCATATCTAAAATGTTGATTGTGGAGCTAAAGTCTATTCTATTTCAAAAACAATTCTTCAACAAGTTAATGTAACAAAAATCAAGTGAAAAATGTCCCCTAAATTACTCATACCCAGAGATGCATAGATGTTAAAAGATCATAATTCAGCTCCTCCATTGCCTTGTAGCTGAAAATAAGACTTAAAAGCCCAAAGGGCATCTAAGACAAGAAAATAATGTGCAGAAAATGACAAACATCTGAAATAAATTACACAAAACCAAGTAAAGATGCACAAGACAGTCCCACAGGGCTCCCTTAATGTAGGTCATGTTTGTCAGACCATGGCAAAAACACAGTGACCCTTAATAAAAGTGAACATTTGTTATTTATAATTGTGTACAATGGCAACTTCAATCTGCATGGGTTACCAAAACTGGTTTTTAAGAGCAAGTGCAAAAAGCCTTGGGGAAAAAAGCATATCAACTAGTCTGCTATTAGTTATTTTACAGCAAAGAGAAAAGTGTTTCATGTCATTTATCTTGACTAAGGTACCATCCAAGCAGCCCTAGAAATTAGGAGTATTGAACCAAATCAATTAATCAATCAACAAGAACTTGTTGTGTTCGTGTAACCAGAACTGTGCTAAGCATGAGAGATACAAATACAAAGGCTGAAGACCCAGAAATAGAAAACAGTCTCCCCACCAATCTCTAAGGACAGTTGATAGAAAATCACATTACTCTACTGAGACAGTGATTCCCTAATAATTAATGCAAGAGGGGGGCAGCTGGGTAGCTCAGTGGATTGAGAGCCAGGCCTAGAGACAGGAGGTCCTAGGTTCAAATCCGGCCTCAGACACTTCCCAGCTGTGTGACCCTGGGCAAGTCACTTGACCCCCATTGCCTACCCTTACCACTCTTCCACCTATAAGTCAATACACAGAAGTTAAGGGTTTAAAAATTAAAAAAATTTTAAAAAAATAATAATTAATGCAAGAATCTGTTAATTCAACAAAGAATATTTACAAATTGTTATTGGTCACCCTAAGTCTATACAAAATACTTAATTTGCATATGATAACTTCAAGTAAACTAATTAGAGATAACAATAATTAGATTAAATTAAATTACATATATTGTGTCTTTCTGGTCTGCTTAAGTAAAATACAATTTTAGATCATATACAAATGTCATTGAATTCTATTGAGTGTGAAACAGATTTAACATTGTAGGTAAAGAAATTTAGGACTTTGGAAGATGGATTTAAGAAGCAGTCTTGAAGCACTTTAGACAAATTAGAAGGCTAGTGTCATTGTCCAGATGAGAATTTATCTGATTTACAAACATGATAAAAAAGTTAAATCACTATTATTGAAGGGAATGTGGAAAGATAGTAATATCTATGAATTGGCGTAATAATTTTACAAAGTAATTTGGAATTATTTTCAAAAAAATCACTAGGTTATACATACCCTTTGACCCAATGATGCTATGACTAGGCTTATATCTCTTTAAAAAAAAAAAAGGAAAGGTGTGAAAATATTCAAATCAGCACTTTCTGTTACAGCAAAGAACCAAAAAGTAGGGAAGTGTTCATCCATTGGGTAACAGTAAAATAAATCATGCCAAATCTTTATAATAAAAAAAAATACTAAGTAATGCAGCATCATATGAGCAGAACCGAGTGTACGAGGAAAACAATAATGTTTTTTGTTTTTTGTTTTTTTTTTAATTTTAAACCCTTAACTTCTGTGTATTAACTTATAGGTAGAAGAGTGGTAAGGGTAGGCAATGGGGTTCAAGTGACTTGCCCAGGGTCACACAGCTGGGAAGTGTCTGAGGCCGGATTTGAACCTAGGACCTCCCGTCTCTAGGCATGGCTCTCAATCCACTGAGCTACCCAGCTGCCCCCAAAACAATAATGTTTTAATGAAAAACAACACTGAAACATTTTGGACTAAATACAACCATTTTGGAAATACTCAAATCATGTGACTAAAACATCCATCCAAACTCAGAGATTCCATTTACTAGGATTATACCCCAAGGAGGCCATTGATTAAAAAAAAAAAAAAGTTGTCACCAAATACATCATAATATTTATAAAAGAACTTTTTTATAGTAAGGAAATAAGAACAAAATAAATGTCCACTGACTAGGGAATGACAAAACAAACTGTGGTATGAGTGTAATGTAATACTATTATGCTGCAAAAAAAGATGAATGTGATGAATTCAGAGACCCATAGAAAGAGCAACAAGAACGGATGCAGAGTGAAGTAAGCAGTACCAACAAAACAATATACAGAATATTGTAAGTTGAAAGAAAAACTGTGTGCACAAAAAAACTAAAAGTGAATGGTGCAAAATTTTATGGAACAATCATGGCTCAAAAGAAGAAATTTGAGAAGACGCTATCGCTCCAGATTTATCTGCATTAAATTTCATCTTATTTGATTTACCCCAGTGTTCTGGCCTCTCAAGGTCTTTCTGAATACTGATTCAATCATCCAGTATATTAGCTTTGCTTTCTAAATCTATATAATCCACAAATTTGATAATCTTATGAGACATGGATAAAAATGTTAAACAAAGTTAAGCACAGATTCCTGGGGCATACCACTGGAGATTTTTACAAATGACATCAAACCATTAATGTTAATATTCTGGGAACCCAGGAATTCAAATTCACCTAATGGAAGGAACCACTGCCTAGATCCCATAACTCCATTTCTTCCATAAGAATATCATAAGAAGCTTTATCCATATTTTGGTAAAATCCAGGTGATGTCATCTACAGAATTCTTCCAATCTATAATCTCATTACAGATTAAGACGCTAGCATTCAAAATTATTAAGTAGCATAGTCAAAATCAGACACACAGGTTAAGGGCATTAAAAAAAAGCCAAACCCTAAAAAAGTCTTCTGATTTAAAGGACAATAGGTTTTACATCAGTCAATCAACAAGTATTTGTTGAACTTGTATGCCAGGAACTTTACTAAGAACTGGAAACCTACTCTCTAGTCATTTGGAAGAGACATGTATATAAATTGTTATACTAAATAGATGAAAGATAATCCTAGAAGGAAGGTAGGCACAAACATCTGGGACTCCTACAAAAGGTAGCATTTGAGCTGTCTTGAAGGAAGGAGGTATTTATTCTAAGAGGCAGCTGTGGGGAGAGGAACTATTCTAGATATGGGCAACAAGACAAAGAAGCAGGAGATGGAGCATCCTGAGAGATGAGTGACGAGTAACTCAGTATCACTGGACCACAGTATATGTGAAGGAAAATAATGTGTAAGAAGATGTTAAAGATAGGAAGAGGCCAAACCATGAAGAGAATTAAGTGACACATAATTTTATACTTGATTCTGGAGGTAACAGGGGGCCACTGGAGTTAACGGAGAGAAGGGCAACATTGTTAATATTATACTTTAGGAAAATCACTTTGGTAAAATGTATGGAGAATGAATTGGAAAAGTGGAGGATTTAATTTAAGCCAGGCAAAAGTTAAAAGTCTACTGTAAAAGTCCAGGCAAGTATTGAGAAGAACCTAAACTAGAATAGTGTCTGAGTGAAGAAAGAAAGGGACAAGCAGGTGAAATGCTATGGAGGTAGAAACAAGACTGGGCAATTGACTGGCTACATAGTTAATGGGAGTGGGGAATGGAGGATGATACTGATGAGATTAGGAAACTAGGCAATTAGAAGAATGGTGCTGCCCTTGGCAGTAATGAGAAAGATGGGAAGATGAGTGGGTTGAAGAACTGGGCTCAATGTAAAGATCAATCACAGAGATGATAATTAAATCCATGGAAGCTTATGAGATCATCAAATAAGAATGAAGACAGAAAAGTCAGCCCTGGATACAGCTTTGGAGGAGACTCCTCCTTTGTAGCATAGTATAAAGGAGACTGAGAAGGAGCAGTTGGACAGGGGGAATAACAAAAAAAAAGGAAACCCATGTCATGAAAACCCCAAAAAAATGAAAGTGTGCTGGAAGAGAAAGTGATCAACCCTGTCAAATATTACAGCAAAGTCAAAAGGATAAAGATTGAAAAAAATCAACAGATTTGATAATTAAAAGACCAATGGTTTCAAGTGAATAAGTTTAAGTCATGCAAATAATAAGCAAATTCTCAATCTTCATTTACCAAACACTCAGGAGGAGAGTAACTAGTGTTTGATATATCCAAAAACAACAGTTGCTGGGGAAAAGATTCATCTGTAAGTAATAAAAACTGGATAGCAGTCTCACAGAAATTAAGTTTTAGAGACCAACACTTCACATTACAGTTCACACCAAGAAAAGCTCCAAATGGAAAAGAAAATCTAGATATAAAAAGTCATGTTCTAAGCAAACTGGAAAGGAGCAAGGCAAAAATTACCTTACAAACCTATGAACTCATAACTAGGGCTCATTACTAGACAAATGAGATGATCACACACAAAAAAAAGATGATTTTGAATATGTACAATTTTAAAGTTTATTAATTCATATAGGTTGTTACAGGATTTTCTGAAATTATCCTCTTCTCATGTAGCATAATGATATTCTATCACAATCAGATACCATCATTTGTTCAGCCATGCACAAATAAATCTAATGTAGTAAAAATTAGAAGGGAAATGGGTACCTGGGGAAAAATATCTTTGTAGCAAGTTTCTTTGATAAAGGTTCTGTCCACTCTCCTTCCCCTGCTCTGACTACTGACTTCCCTGGCTCCCCCAACCCATCAATTCCAGTGCCTTCACTCTTTTAATTATTTACTATTTATCTTACATATAGATTGCTTTGTATATCTTTGTTTGCATGTTTCCCTCTCCCCGCTCTCTGAGATTATAAACTCTTTAAGGATATGGACTGCCTTTTATCTCATTTTTATATCCCCAGAGCTCAGCACAGTGCCTGGCATACAGTACACACATGTTTAAGGACTGATTCATTGATAAGTGGCTAGCCCTACTAGGCCCATAACCACTCAAAAAATCAAAGAAAGAAGAAAAAGACCAAATATTGATAGCAGCCAAAGACTGGAAATTAAGGGAGTGCCTTCCAAATGGTAAACAGATAGACAAAGTGTGGTATATGAATGTAATGGAATTTTTTATTTGTCATGAGAAATTATGAAATTGACAATTTCAGAATAAACTAGGAAGACCTCTGTGAACAAAAGCAGTCAGAAGTGAATAGAATTAGGAAAATAAACTATATAATACTATTATAAAGAAGAAACACTTTAAAAGACTTTAGACTCTAAATCAGGCAATGTTAAAAAAAACTCAAAAAGAATGAAAATAAAACATGCTGCTCATCTCATGAAAGAGATGATGATCTTAAAATGCAAAAAGAGATACAGATTTGTAGATATAATCAATGTGGGAATTTGTTTTGCAAGACTATGCAGCTAGGTATTGAGGCCTTTATTTTTTTTAATTTGATTAAGGGAGAAGAGCAGGGACAAATTAATTTTTAAAATACTTGTTCATAGAAGAGTTTTAATTTTTTTGAAGGAGAACAAATATAATGACCAAATAACCCATGCTTCCTAAATATGTTTAGTTTTCCATCAATGACTATGAAGGACACCCTTTCTGAAATACTGCAAGAGAAACAAAAATTCTAGTTACCAACCAAAGAAAAGCATATTCAAATGATGTATGCAGTTTGGCCATGGCTGGTTAGTTTGCCTAGTTAGAATACAGCTAATGAAACTAAGGTCAGAAGTTCAATCACAGTATAATCCAATTAACTATACTCTTCTACAACCAAGCCTCTATTCTTAATGATGGCCAGCATTAAAACAAATGCACAGGGGAGTCACAAAAGGGCACACAGTCAGCAATGGATCTCCACAAATCCATCAGTACTGGAAAAGCTCTAGGTAGTCTTATACACAAAGGGTCATCTTTGTATACAAAGGGCAGCACATCAATCACCAGAAAGAATAAAGATCTGTATAATAAATGTTCTTTCTACAATGTTTTAAAATCACATCTAAGTCTGTGGTGCCCTAGAAAGCACACACTTTCTCTAATGCAAAGAATATCTGGGAATCGATGATTAACAAAATTAAAAAGGCTATACTTAATATAACATCAGCTTTCTACCCGAAGAACAATTCAAACACTATAGCTGAAATATTTTTTAGGAGAAAAACCTTCAAACTTACAAGGAATAAATTTAATTGGGTAGTGTTTGGGGGGAAATTACAGCATTTATTTTCTCTCTGGGGGAAAATAGAAAACATCATTATAATTTTAGTAAGAGATATAATTCAAAATAAGTCCAACATATTCTCTGAGAATGGAGACTGGGTTTATTTCTATCTGTCATCTCACTGGGGCATAAAATAATTCCCAAGTCAAAATATGTTTACTAATAAATATAACTTCAATTCCTTTCTTAGAAATCAAGCACACAACAGTGTTATGAAAACTGTCTTATTTTCATATGGCTTCAATAACATATTATTCTCATTATGGTCACTACACACATATTTTTGATACATAAATAACAAACATTTACCAAGGAAGATAATAAGAAGACTGAAATCAATCCATGATAGAATTTTCTAGCACAAAAAGAATACAAAAAACAGGAAATGGATCATAAGCCTGCAATTAATACATGTTGTCCTATTAGTTTATAATAGTCCTATTAGTCCTATTATAGACTTGGTCTATAAGGTAACTTATATTACATAAGTGTTAACATGGTTTCCACATTATAACATCTGTTATGATTTTTAAGACAATATATGCAGATTTCTAAATTAGTGTCAATATGATCATTAAATATTCTCAGTCATATCCTTTTAAATTATGTAATGGTACGAAGACAAGAGTATTTTTGTTTGTGATCAAAACATCTATTATCGTGGCCAAAATAACCCCAAACCTGTGATATTACACATTTTCTTAAAATGAAGGCCCTGAAAATTAGTCTGAAAAAAATGTTATCTACCTAAAATTAGACTACTCCTTTCTTAAGGAATTACCATTTACAAATTAGAGCTTCAAAATAATATTACAAATCATATAAATTTGAGTATACAAGAATATTGCACAGTACAACTGTACATTTTATAAATAAGGCATGAGTACTCAACATTTCAATGCAAGCTGCATCTGAAGGATTATTATGGAATGCACACACTGACTGAACTTAAAGTGTTCAGGTTTTAAACATTAATTTACTTTGACTATGTACATGTCAAAATGAAAGATTGCTGTCTGGATCCAGACATGCAGTATTAATACCGAACACATGCATTCACTTCAGGTCAGCAGTCACTCCAACTCTACTTCAGCAGGTGGTAAAAGTAATGTACTCATTAAAATGTATGTGTTACAAGGTTCAACATGGGTTATCTCCCCAAAACAGCTCTCCAATATAGAGGTAGCCTTGAAACCTAAGTATCAGATGTGCTAGAACCAAACTCTCTCTAATTGTCACACCTCTAGAGAAAATTGAACTTACTCTCTCTAATAACCAACAAATTTAGCTGCTTTCATCAAGACCTTGGGAAATGTCAGAGATTTGAAGTCTAAGATTCTAGAAGCAGCTTTAAAATCCCCTGAATTAACCATTCATAAGAGAGAGTGTCATTATGGATTCACAGGCCTAAAAGCACATATATTTTCATTTCAAATGCCTTACTGCATTTCTCAATTAAGCAAAATTGTGTTTCTGTTCAGTTTTTATGAAATCCTTATTAGGATATTTTTCTCTTTTCTTTGATAATATATTTCACTTCTTGGCATTAAAGACATAAAACAAAAAATCATGGAGTATAATTTATTTCAAATAGTTTTCTTAAAATGAATTATACTAGGTTCTCTGCTCATGTGAAATATAATATGACTTCCCCATCCAAAGCCAACTTATTATCAAAGATTCTATGTTCAGGATCAAATAAATTATGGCAATTTGTGTCTAGTAGTTAAATTAAAATAATAACAAATATTAACATGGGTCCTTAATAATTACAAAATTTTTATTACAAAATCCTGTGAGGTAGGAAGTATAAGTAACATCTTAATTTTAAAGTCAAGTAAATTAAGCCTCACAGATAACGAGTTACATAAATATTAAGTGTCTCAGTCAGTATATAAACAAGACTATTTTCTAGTTCAATCACCTTTTTATTACTTCTATTTCTAATCATCTAGTTAATTACAATTTCTAAATATTCTTTTGATGCATTAAATGTTAAACTGTCCAAAAGCTAAGAATTCAATATTTCTTCTACCGATACTTTTGATTTTTCAATGATCTCATGGGATTAAAGTAGCAAAGGAAAAAATTCTGATTGAGCATTTTACATGCTTCAGTTTAGAAAATTACTTCATGTTCTCCATCCAAATAGCAGATAAAGGGAAAACACAATAACAAAAGGGAACATCACACCAACAGAAACTGGGAAAGAATGATTTCTTCATTACCTAGAATCAGAGCATGTTAAAACTATGAGAGCTATCAGAGAGGAATTGGGACTATCCACTTATTTTACAAATGAGAAAACTAAGACCCAAAGAAATTTAGTACCTCAGTATCTTCATCCATAGAACTGGAGATAACAAACACTATTTACCTCATTGGTTTTTGTTAGATAATCACTATGTAAACTTAAATTACTGTTAATGTGAGTAATTGTTAGCCAAGTTTACACAGTGTATACAGGATTCTTTTTCCCCTGCTTATGACACAACTCAAGAAAAAGCAATGAGATATCAAATGGGAATGGGGAAGAGAACAGTATAAACTAATTCTCATTTTCCAGAAATTTCCATCATAAAGCATTTTGAATACAAATATCCCACATTTTATGCATCAGGTGAGATGCATGCAAGCAAAATTTGACTATAGCACAGATAGCTGGCCAAATGAACCATCAGATTTAGAGGTAAATAGGGCCAAAGGACAGGGCCAAGAGATCCAAGAGATGAAATGGCTTGCCCAAATGCACCAAATACTCCTGACTCTAAAACTGGTGCTCTTACAACTATAAATGAAGCCTCTTTTCTCAATCTTATTTTTTCCATCCATTTCCATCTTAAAAGCAGATTTTTGTTCATAAGCAAAATATATCCCTGTAGTTTCAATATAACTTTTGGCTAGAATATGAGCCAGACATGCCTATGGCATAATGGATATCATATACTGGTATATAGCTCAGTTTTCCTGGAGTCATGGTTCTTATCTAGCAATTTACACTTCCTTCTGAAGATAAAAGACAAGAATATAGTATCACCTTTTACCATGAAGCTCACAACCTAGAAGAAAGAAGAACAAAGAAATGGAGAATAAAGCATATAAATAAAACTCTCCTGGTACCTATTCTATTTAACATTTTTTAACAATGACTTAAGCATATTAAGTCACAGATGGGATATTTATCTAAATCACAGATGACACAATAATGAGAAGGACATGTTGAGGTATGACTGACTTCATTAACCTATTTGGGAATTTCTTGAAAAGATATTGGAGTGGTTTAAGATTTCCTTCTGCAGCTCATTTTACAGATGAGGAACTGAGACAAGCAGGGTTAAGTGACTTACCCACGGTCACAGAGCTAATAAGTTTCAGAGGCCCAGATTTGTACTCAGATCTTCCTGACTCCTAGCTTGGCACTCTATTCACTGCACCACCTAGAGCCAAGGGATATCTGGCACATTAATTAATAGAATTTATCTAATGAGATTTAAATAGGCTAATTGTCTTATTGTTTTATTAGATTGTATTTAAGAAGAAAAGCAGTTATGTGGCATGTGAATAGGGTGCCAGGCTTAGAGTCAGAAAAACCTCATCTTCGTGAGTATAAATCTGGCCTCAGACACTTCCTAGCAGGGCAAGTCACTTAACCTCATTTGCCTAGCCCTTGCCCTTCTGTCTTAGAGTTGTTAATAAAACAGAAAATAGAGTTTAAAAACAAGTCATGTGAAAAACATCTAGGGATACTACTGGAAGTCAACATTGTGCTAGGGTAGCCAAGAGAGATAATATCCAAAATAGGAGACGTATGATGGTCCTTGTCAAACCACATCCTGGGATTCAGGGTTTAGTTTTGTAGCTGTCATCCAGTGAGATGGATTCTAAGAGTCTGAATTTGGCAACAGAAAAAAAAAGAAACAGATTCAAAATCTACTTACAAGTTAGAATCAATATATCTTGGTAATTAATTAAATATAGCATGTAAGGAAGAAAGGTGAATCAAAGCCAACAGTGCAGCAGGTTTCAGTGACTCCATAGGCTAACAACAATAGAAATAGGAAAGTAAGGAATTGGCTTAAGAATAAATGCCTGTTCTATATATGCTGCATGTGAAGTGTGACCAGAACATACAGCTGGAAACATCAAGAAGGATTTGGAAATCCAGAACCGAAGCTCAGGTAAACCGTCAAGGCGAGAAAATAAACTTGAGTCATCTCTGTGTAGAAATTATATTTAATGATACAGAGCAAAGTAAACAGAACTGAGAATACCATACACAATAACAGCAATATAGTACGATAATTATCTGTAAAAACTTGACTACTCTCAGCAATGCAATGATCTGGGACAATCCTGAAAGACTTAAGATGGGAAGTGCTCTCTACCTCCAGAGAAAGAATGGTTGGAGTCATCTTTCACATTAGTATATTTATGGATTTATTTTGGGGTTTGAGTTATGCATAAGCTCTTAGAATAATGACCAATATGGAAGTGTGTTTTGCATGACAGTAAAAATAAAATATAATTTTTCAAAATGATAATTAAATGGGTAGAGATAGAAATGAGATCCAGTGAAACAATGTTTAAAGAAAGGGCAGACTGAGGATAAAACTCGGCGGATAATCCATTTTAAGGGGCTAGAAAAATAACTAGCAAAGAAAAAGAAAAATAGCACAAGTCAGGAGAAAAAAACAGCTATGAACTAGGTTTTACCTTGATTAGTTCTACAACTTCAAGGTTTATATAGTTTCTACACTGTGATATAATAGAAAAAGCAATGGCTTTGGAGTCTGTAAAAGCAAAATCTGCATGCAATATAATCAAACCATAACAAAAGTCAAAAGCATGGGAGGAAAACAACTTGCATACACTCCCTTTGAAAGCTTGCAGATTAACTATGTCACAATGCCAAAATGCCAAGGATTCAAATACATACTAGTGATAGTGGACAGACTAACAAAATGGACAGAAGCACTCCCAGCCAGATGGAATAATGCAGCGTTTGTAGCAAAGATCCTACTTATGGAAATCACACCTAGATTCTCCATTCCTGCTACTATTTCGTCAGATTCTGGTAGTCATTTTGCAAATTCCACTCTGAACCAGGTCTATCAGGTACTTGGGATAAAGAGATATCTTTGTTCTACATATAGACCTCAGTTGTCCGGACATGTGGAGAGAGTGAATCGTCATCTTAAAACTATGATAGGAAAGCTCTGTGCAGATAATCATTTAAAATGGCCAGAAGTTTTACCTATGACACTTCTCCATATCAGAAGCCAGCCAAATAGTGTTACTCATCTATCACCATTTGAAGTTACTATATGGTCAACCACCATGACATGGAAAAGCTCCACAAGAAACAGACTATCCATCACACCTTGGTATAGAATGCAAGATTTATGAATATATCGCTCTATTAAAAAAAAAGGCTAGATGAGCTACATAGATTAGCCTTAATCCATCAAAGAATGCCACTAGATTTCAACTTGTATAACTTTAAACCTGGAGATACAATTTATATCAGAAACTTCACCAGAGGGGGGCAGCTGGGTAGCTCAGTGGACTGAGAGTCAGGCCTAGAGACAGGAGGTCCTGGGTTCAAATCTGGCCTCAGACACTTTCCAGCTGTGTGACCCTGGGCAAGTCACTTGACCCCCATTGCCCACCCTTACCACTCTTCCACCAAGAAGCCAATACACAGAAGTTAAGGGTTTAAAAAGAAAAAAAAAAAAAGAAAGAAAAAAGAAAAAGAAATTTCACCAGAAAGTCAGTACTAGAACCAAAATGGATTGGACCTTATGAAATAATCCTAGTAACCCTAACAGCAGCAAAAGTTAAAGGCAAAAACCCATGGTATCATTTCACACATATAAAGTCCTCCAAAGAAAAGCCTCAACAAAAAGACCCATCCATAAAAGAACAGCAGCAGTCTAAAGATCAAAATCAAACTATAATTGAGCAAAGCAGTGACACTGATGATTAAACACAAAGCCAGTTAGTAACAATGATTATGCCAATCTTAAAAGACTCTCATAAAACAATCAAATATTTTTTGTGGCAACACAAAAATTTTTACAACACAATGCTACACAATCACACAACAGTTCCAGATTCAAGGTTACAACTCTACAATCAAGTCGATGACAGAGTCAAGATGGGTTTCCAGAACAGAGGAAGAGAAAGAAGACACAAGAACATCAGGACATCACAAGGACATCACAAGAGACAATGCACAAGAACTACACAATGACCTGAACTATTGCAACACCTATGTGACTTGGACAACTTCACCAGAGAATCACAACAGCAACATGATCAACTGTGCAAGATTAGGTTTGAATGGTACATGGTTAACACATTCAAACACCAATCAAAGGCATAAGTCAATACATTCACCCATTAGAACATTGGCTGATGGACAGAAGGATTCTAAGGGAGTTGGTGAGTATAAAACTAAACAGAACCTGTTAGGTCAGATGGCCAACACATAGGCACTTAAACTTACTTCACATGTACATAGTGTATATATTTTGTATGTAGTTAAAGAGTACCTTAATCATGAAAAAAGAGAACTTATGTTCCTTGATCTGGTTAATAGTACTTGAACTTACTCTCATAGTTAAAACTTCACATACAAGAACCTTGTACATATGTATTATAATTGATACTAACCCATGTTATATTCATAATCTGGGAAGCTATTGATGCAGCTGTATTGATGGTCTTATTCTCTCAGCTTTGTCACTATCAGTGAGACCATCCTTACAGCTGCATCAATAGCTTCCCAGATTATGAATATAACACCCATAATAAAAATAAATTACTAACCCTAAGGAAAGATTAATTAGGGAATTTTTTTATACGTAGATAGCACAGGGATAGTATATTATAGTTATAAAATCTCTTAGATTATAGATTAAATGATAGATAAGCATAGTGTTATAGATTTAGTTAGGCATGTTACTAATAGATTAACAGATTAACATAGTATAAGGACTTACAAACTAATAATTATTAAAAGATTAGTTATTGTGGAATTTGAAGAATGTTAAAAATGTTTATTATGAATGGTTTATGAGAAGTTCAGTATTAGAAAAGTTACTAGCTACAGTAATGCATTGCCATAGAGTGAGAAAGCTACAAAGTTAGACTTATTATTTGTTACAGATTTACATTGTTGTTTGTATAAGTATGTTCAACTTTGTTCAACATTTGTATTCAAACTCCAAACCTTTCCTAGTTAAAATTTTCCCATCCCTATCATTAGCAAGGTAAGCATAGACAGCCCAGGAAATATCATAGAGAGGAATTTATTATTTTGGGATTATAGACAGAGGGTTAGGATACATAGTTAGCTTAACATAGTGTAGAATTCACCTACAAAGATAATCAACAAAAGATTTTTCAAGTTGAAAACTTTACAAACCAAAAGCAACATTTACTGGAATAGCAAAGTCTGATAACAAAATGGAGATCAAAATGAGTGACAACCAATAGTTATGGAATTTGGAATCCTACCCAGATGCCTGAGCCAAAGGCAAAAGACAGTTGCTGCCAGCACTATAAAAGGGCAGGAGCTGATCCAATCTCCTCTCTCTCTCAGTTGTGAGAATGAGACCTCAGGGTGGCAGGTGGGTAGGCCAATAACCTGCTCAAAGTTACCAGTATTCCGTTGCATTGATTACCAATCCTTCGACTTTGAATAGAGCTGATATATACCAACTACCTGATTACCAAGAAGAATAACACCAAACCTCGTTATACCTGGTCAGGGCCAAGGTACCTGGCCTGACCAGGGCCAGAGGGAAAAGGAACTTCTCTGGTCAACTGACACCACCTAAATATTAACTGATCATCCAACTTTACCATCCTTAATCTAGCATAGATTCCCCACACCTTCTTCCTCAACCTCAACCCTTCCCCTGAGTTCATTACAATTAAATTCTTAAACCTCATCCAGGTGAAGGCTGTTATTACCCTAAATTTCAGTCTAAGAGTCCTACATATAAAGGGGAAAGGAATACTTTCAGCTAAGCCACAGTCAACAGCATTATCCATATACTATCAATATTTATCCTCATCTTTAACATCTTTACATTAACTCAACCCCAAGTCAAGTAACCAGAGAGGCTATGTGATTTAGATCATAGCTCCTCACTCAATCACTTTGGCTTGGGCACTGTAGGTAGGATCTGGTGCTCAGCTGAGCTTCAAATATTTGTGAGATCTAGTGGTCACTAACAAACCTTGATGACCATTCAGACATCCCATCCTTACTCAGCTTAGGTCCTTATACCTTCTGAGGACCTTGGGCCATCTCTCTACCAGGCCCTAATCCAGAAACACCAGTACGACCATAACAAGTCACAAGTCTGAGGCTCAAGGGCCATCACTGCCTCTGACTTCCATGATCACTGGTCAGTCAGTAATCGATAAACATTTGTTAACACCTAAGTGCTAGGGCTACAAAGAAAAAGGCAATAGACAAACTGACCTCAAAGAGCTCACAATCTAATAAAGGAAGACAGTGCCTAAAAAGAAGATAAAGTAGGGAAGGAGGTAGCTAATAGGAAGACAAGATAATAAAGACCAGAGTAATACAGTCAGATAGGAAATCCTTCGGGGTTGCCACAATCTTGAAGGATAATGAGATTCTGATGAAGTCTAAGAAAACAGCCAGATGGGAAGTGATGAGACAGTTGTTAATGGGCACCCTCCTAAAAAGAAAGATCTGGAAGGAGCTCCCCACTGCCCACCCTCTACCCTCTCTAAATCAAAGGAAGGGAGAGATGTTAGGGATAGGAGGTACTGCAAAAGGTATGGGTTTCAGGTTTAAAATTTTCAGAACTTTACAGGTAATTCTTCATTTTCCATCAGTACCTCCATATGGTTTCAATTCCATGAACACTAAGTCCATAACACCCTGCAGGGTACCCCCTCTCACCTCCCATGGTTTCCCAGGCCTGTTAGTTTCCTTTTGTCTGCTGACTTCCCCTTAGTTAGATAGTAGGCTCCTACAGGGCAAGGACTTTTTCTTTTCTTATTTGAATTTCCAGGCCCATATCACAGTGCTTTGCATATAATGGGTTCTTAATAAATGTTTATTGACCACTTTATTGATCTGAAATGATCTTATAGAATGATGAAATTCTGATGAAGTACCGCCAGATGGAAAATAATAGCGATTTACTTGTAGTATGACCATGTGCAAGTCACTTATCCTCTCAAAGCTTCTCTGAAAATATTTGTACTACTGTGCTCTTAAAAAATGTTGTAAATCAGGCAGCTAAGTAGCTCTGTGGATAGAGAACCAGGCCTAGAAATGAGAGATCTTGAGTTCAAATGTGGCTTTTAGATGCTCCCTAGCAATGTGAACCTGGGCAAATCAGTTAACCCCAACTGCCTAATGTGTTGTTTAAAATTATTCTAAGACCTGGGAGATGTAGTCTCCCTGCTACAACTTCCCCTGACATCTCCCACTTCCTTTGTGGGAGGTGTTGGAGAAAGTATAAAAGAGAGTTTTGGTGCCTTTTGGGCTCTCTTGGCATTCTCCCTATCCTAGAGGCTGTCTCAACTGGGAGGCTTTCGACTGTGGAGAAGTGCATAGTGGAGGAGGCCCTTATTCCCTACCTAACTTTTCCTTTCCTAATAAAATAAAACCTAGCTATTTCTACAATAAGTGCTACCTGATCTTTATTGTCCTCCGAAGAGCTCGGGTCAATTTCCCCTATCAGGGCTGGGGGCTACCAGTTGGGCTCCCTTCCTTCCCTTCCTCTGGCTTTCCCTTCCTTTCCCTTCCTTCTCCTATCACCCAACCTCACACTAGCCCTTACCACTCTTCTGCCTTGGAACCAATATTTGGTATTCATTCCAAAACAGAAGATAAGGCTCTTAATTAAATTTTTTAAGATATTATAAATAATAAAGCACCACATAAGCATGAGCTATTCATTATCATTCTCACTGCTTCCTATGATTTGATATAGCAATTCTCCTTTAGTATAAAATCCTAGAAAGAATCCAGCAAAACAACCTCCAGGAAATGATGCAAAGTGAAAGGAGCAGAAACAGGATTACATTGAACACAGAGACTGATACACTGGGGCACAATCAAATGTAATGGACTTCTCTACTAACAACAATGTAATGATCCAGGACAACTCTGAGGGACTTATGAGAAAGAATGCTATCCACATCCAGAGAAAGAACTATGGGAGTAGAAACACGAAAGAAAAAACATTTGTTTGATCACATGGTTCAATGGGGATATGTTTGAGGATGTAGACTCTAAAGGATCACTCTACTACAAAGAGTTATAATATGGAAATAGGTCTTGATCAATGATACATGTAAAACCCAGTTGAACTGCTCGTTGGCTATGGGAGGGGGAAGGGAAAGAATATGAATCATGTAACCATGGAAAAATACTCTAATTAATTAATTAAGCAATTTCTTTAAAAAAAGATAACATGCATATATTAAGTGATTACTTTGTGCCAGACATTGTTCTAGGCACTGAGAATACAAATAATAAATTTGAAAATACAAGCTGAAGAAGTTGTCCAGGTAAGAATAGCTGGTTGGTGCTTCCTCAAATGGAGACTCACAAATTTAAGGGAGCAATAAGAAAGGAGGCATTACTTTTGAGACAGGCACTTGGATCAGAGGGGAAGAGGTCACATAGGGAAAGCAAGAGAAGTTGTGCAGGAAACCATAAACTGAACCATTACTGAGTATATACCTCAAAAAAATCAAAAAAATAGGAAAAAGACCCACAAGTGCAGAAATATTCAAATCAGCACTTTTGTTATAAAGAACTAGAAACAAAGGAGGATGTCTATCAACTGTGGAATGAACAAACATTATCATGCTATAAGAAATGACAAAAAGGAATAGGAAGACTCATATAAACAAATGCAGAGTAAAGTGAGCAAAAACAGGAAAATTACCTATGAAATTTTCATAATATTATAAAAGAAAAAAGTTTTGAAAACCTTAAGAACCGAACAATGCAACAGCCTCATATCCCCTATTTCTTGGTGGAAAGGTGAGACTATATATTTTCCAGATATAATCACTGCAACAAGTTTGGTCTACTTTCAACTTGTTTTTGTTTAAAAAAAAAAAAAAAAGGCTTTTATGGGTGACGATGATAAAAAAAATGGTGGGAAAAGAATAGATGTCAATAAAACATTTGTAATTTTTATGCACATTTACATATATTTTATATATAGAGAAGTTTAAAGGGAAATGAAAGAGAGGGTATCACTATGTCAAACAATATTATTTTTAAAAGCAAGCTTTATAATACATATTTTTAAAAGAATCTACAAATTCAGTCTCATAGTCAATTCCAATTTTCTGGGGTTTTTTGTTTACAAAAATGTTCATGTGTGATGATTTTCTTGTTCATGATAAAAAACAAATTTTTAATGCTAAAAATTGAAAATGCACCCATTTAAGTTGACAAGTTAGCAATTAGTGACAAAGCAACTTTGAAGGTAATAACAACTTATTGTATTCATTTGCAGAAAGAAACTTCCCTTTAGGCCTCAGCAACAAAGCATTTTAGAAACAGAACTCTATTTAAACCCAGAAATTAAACAAGTACCTTAATTAAAACAGGTAATCTATAATTTATACCAATGATGGTGTTTTGTGAGAAAATGGTTTTCCTGAAAAAAAGTGAAAGATGGCAACTAGGAAACTGAGTCAGAAAAGAAAGATTCAACATAGTCCAGCTAGAGATTCCAGGAGGAATCAACAAAAGGAATGAACAAGGAAACTAACAAACAAGAGAATTATTTCATTACTGTCTATTTTATTTAGTTACTCTAATAGGAGATCTATATTTATAGGATCTATTTAAAAAAACTTATTGATAAATATTCAGTACAACCAAAAGCTAGATTTTTATAGCTATAGCTGAAATATTATTCATCAAACTGTTCAAAATTCATAGTTTTTTTTTTCTTTTTCTCATATATTTTTACCATAAGGCAATCATGGCAAGGAGGGAAGAGAGCTGGCCTAAAGTCAAGATGATGTGACTTGAAATTTTCTGAGTGACTTTGGGCAAGTAAGGAAGACATCTTCCTGAGTTCAAATCTGGCCTCAGACAGTAGCTGTGTGACCCTGTTGGCCTCACTTTCTTCATGTATAAAATGAACTAGAGAAGGAAATGGCAAACCACTCCAATATCTCTGACAAGAAAACCCTCATTGGGTCACTAAAGAGTCGGACAGGTCTGAACAACAAAACCTTTTTAATTATTTCCCATTTATCCTGTAAATAGCTTGTTTGTACATTTGTTTGCTGGTCTTCTTAGATTGTAAACTCCTTGAGGGCAAGGACTGTCTTTTGCCTATTTTTATATACTCAGTGCTTAGCACATAGCTGGTACTTAATAAAAATTTATTGACTAATTTGGTCTCTGAATTCCAAAAAACTTAGTTTATTTTTGTTTCTTTGTATTGAAATAAGAATGTCTAATAGCTAGTAAAGAAACTTCTTTCATTTTAATCTTCCTATAGACAAAAAAAATAAGAAAAAGGTCTATATAACTAAAATGTCACCCATGCAAGCTTATTCTATTTATAGAAGAGTAGAGAAAGCACTATTTTGGAATGAGAAATTATATGTTCAAATCCCTGCCTACACTGTATGACCTTGGAAAACTCATTTAACTTCCATAAATCCATTTTCCCATCTTTAAAATGAGGAAGTTGAAGTATATAACCTCTAAGATCTCTTCTAACTTTGAATCCAAAATCTGGCACTGAAGTAACAAAAGTATAAGTTTAAAATGGGAAATAATTTGATTTAGAAAACTGTTTCATTGCTTCTCAACTCTGGGAGTGGGGGAGAGAAAAGGGAAAGGAGACAATAAGAATCATGAAACCACGGGAAAAAAACTAAAAATAAAAATGGAATATTTTTTTTAATTTTAAAATAAAAAAAATAGTTAAGTAAAATAAACCAATGATATGGTAAAAAAAAAACTGTTTCAGAGGTTCAACTTTAAAATACCAAGGAACATGGAAAATGCTCAATTAATCTACATTAATATTGCTCAAAATCTTTTCCACTAAATTGAAAATGAAAATCTGACAAATGTGGGACCAAGTACCAAACTAAAAGTAATTATTTACTAAAAGTAAGTGATTACCCACCTATTTTCCTTTAAATTGCCTCAGTGCCAAGTATCACCATTTCTTTGTCACATATTTTATGTGCATGTGAATATTTTAAAATCCTAGCACATATGTCAGAACAGCTAGGTTGTACAGTGGAGAGAAAGTGCCAGGCCTGGAGTCAAGAAGACCTGAGTTCAATGCCCAGAGGGCTTTAAATGACTGCCTGCCCTCTGATCCAGCCATAACACTGCTGGGTCTGTACACCAAAGAGATAATAAGAAAAAATACTTGTACAAAAATATTTACAGCCACACTCTGTGGTAGCAAAAATTTGGAAAATGAAGGGAAGCCCTTCAATGGGGGAATGGCTGAACAAATTGTGGTATCTGTTGGTGGTGGAATACTATTGTGCTCAAAGGAACAGTGAACTGGAGAAATTTCATGTGAACTGGAACGACCTTCAGGAATTGATGCAGAGTGAAAGGAGCAGAACCAGGAAAACATTGTAAATAGAGACTGATACATTGTGGCACAATTGAATGTAATGGATTTCTCTACTAGCAGCAATGCAAGGATCCAGGACAATTCTGAGGGACTTATGAGAAAGACCCTATCCACATCCAGAGAAAGAACTGTGGGAGCAGAAACGCAGAAGAAAAAAACATTTGTTTGATCACATGGTTCGATGGGAATATGATTGAGGATGTTGACTCTAAAGGATCACTCTATTGCAAATATTAATAATATGGAAATAGGTCTTGATCAATGATACATGTAAAATCCAGTTGAATTGTTCATTGGCTACAGGAAAGATGAGAGGGGAGAGTAGGGGAGGAGAGGGAAAGAATATGAATCATGTAACCATGGAAAAATATTCTAAATTAATTAAATACATTTAAGAAGAAAAAAAAAGACCTTAGTCCAAATTTGGCCTCAGACACTTACTGTCTGTGTGATCCTTGAAGAGTCACTTAACCCTGTTTACCTCCATTTCCTCATATGTAAAATGAGCTGGAGAAGGAAATGGCAAATCACTCCAATATCTTTGCCAAAAAAAAAAAAAAAAATTAAACCCACCAAATGAGGTCACAATGAGTAGGATAGCAGAAACAATTAAACAACAAAACACATGTCAAAAGTAGGAATATTCCATGAGATACTGAAATTATAAATTGTATTTTTAATAGTATATTCTCATTTTATATTTTAGCATTGTGTGATAAGACATAAATTATGTTACTGATTTGAGGTTAAGAGGGCAGTTTGAAAGTTTAGATTTGTGATTTTATTCATGATTGTTAACTCCCAATATGGTCACTCTACCAATCCATCTTATTAAGTCTGTAACTTAAAGTCATAGAAAGCAGCCTACGCACTGAAATATTAAGGGCTGCCAATGGCCACAAAGTATATGTCAGGTCCAACTTGAATCCAGGTCTTCCTAAATCTATAGGTAACTTCTCTATCCCCTAAACAATGTTATCTCTCTGTTACTGATAAATCATTTATATTTCTGAAAAACAACAGAAAATCTCAAACAATGTTCTTGATATATTCTGCTTTAGGATCAGAGAATAAAAATTTCATTGCAATATGATGAGAAGACTTTAGAAGGGAAAAAAAATATTATGAACCTAACCAACTTCCTACAAATACAAGCTTCAGACTGTGGGGTCCATTTCAGAAAAATAAGATGGATTACTGCAAGAGACAGCAGATGAAGAACCAAGTAAACACATTTCTGAAAATCAACATATCTAGAACTAATTTTCTGACATAAAGAATAAAGTTCTTCATTCTTTTGAATGATAAAAACCATTTGCTAAATGCTAATGGTCATTAGTTGACTAGTGTACCTTTCAGCTTTCAATGGCATTTCTTTTTAGGAAAAACCTGAAGTTATTCTTTTGTTTAATTCTGTGTTATTCTCTAACTTATAGTTTTTTTTAATTATTAAGTCCTTATAGGTTTTTAAAAATAAGTTAATAAGTAAGACCAATGACCCAACTCTCTCTGACTAATTAAAAGCTCACAATACTTAAGAGTGCTATATTCAGTGAACATTCAAATATAGCACTTATTAAAATTATATCTAGTGAAATATAATTTCCCCCCATTATTAACACATGCTTAAGGAAATTGATTCTTTGATACATTTCTCTTGTTCTTTTCCAGTTCCTGACACAGGATGGAGAATGGCAAGATATAAGTTGGATCTCTAACTAAGAAGGTGATTGAAATAAAATGGCATATAACATATTACTTCTCAGCCACACAATAAGGTTATAACACAATTTAGGATAATCAATACAGATCATCAACATATTATTATATGTTATGAAGCATCTATAAAAAAACAGGAAAAACTTTATTATCTGCATCTTTTCATGTTAATTAACAGATACAAATTCTATATTAATATTGAATGGCTCAAATGAAAAATATTGTTATAATACTTTAATCACTCAATCTATACCTTGAAAAGAAAATTAAAGTCACATAAAGACAAGAGAAGAAAAAGACTGCTAAGTTAATTTTTAAGAAGCCTTCCTGACTTTCTCTATTTAATATCAGGAGCAAAAACATATCTAATTCTGAGATTTGTTCTTGCTTTTTTTTACTTTCCACCTTATCTATAAGATTTTAACTGATTTGACAACCTCATTGTTTCACTAGATATATAACAGAGGCAGTGACTCTCATTACAGATAGGAATAATATTCTTTTTATTTTTTATCTTAAAAGCAAATTTCCACATAAGTTTTCCAAAGTTATATGATCCATATTGTCTCCTTCCCTTCTTCTCTCCCCACTCATGGAGCTGACAAGCAATTTAAACTGCATTATACATGTATTATCATGCAAAACATATTTTATATTATTAATTTTATAATAAAAAATAAGTATAATATTCTTAACTAAAGAAGTTAGTGGTCCATACTATCCATTTTAGGAATTAAAATAGCCTTCCCAATTCTTCCAAAGAAACTATTCTATTATTTTAAACTCCTAAGTGTTTAAAAAACAAAATAAAGTTTATCTAAGTTTAATAAGTTTATCTTTCTTTAAATAAAGTTTAATAAATTTATATAATTTATAAAAAAATAAATTTAATAAATAAATGAAATTAAGTTTATCTTTCTTTAAATACACCAAAATACTTTCCATAAAATAGCTCTTAGTTATTTTGAATAGAGATAAATAAACCAGGCTTCTTTTACATGCATATAATTCAGACATCACATATTGGCTACCATGAACAAAAACTCAAAAAACTCAGTTGTTTAAATATAAGTTGATATTATATTCAAGATATACACAGCTACACAAGAAAAACATTTTCTTAACATCAAGAATGTTTTTCTTTCTCCAAGCAAAGTATGTTAATTTGACAATGCTAAAACAGTTCATTCACATCTAAAGAAGACTATATAGACCAAAAAAAAAAAACTTTGTTTCCACTGTGCAGAAGTACCTCTAAAAAATTATATTTTTAAATAATGAAAGTAGTAGCAGCTGAATTATACAAATCCTCTTGGTTAGAAATGTCTACATAATCAATAAATGAAACAGTCATAAGAATGCCTTAGCTTTCCCAATCTCACTACTCAAAACAGCAAGGTGAAGGTTTTGATAAAAATGGCTGAGAACTCCTTAGAACTTTCTACTTCCAATACATCAGAGGGAACCACTAGCTAATGCTATTTATAAAGAAAAACAACTATATATCACTTTCATTGGACACAGAAAACTCTTACTTCCTTGGCATTGCTAGTACCATTAAACTGGAGCTGTGCTTGTTTGTGATCTATTCCATACATGGCCAGTTAATTTTCTCATAAAACAATATAGGAAGTATGCTCTCAATATCTTCAAATATAAAAGTTTTTATAAGGTATGACTAAGTTTCACATTATCTATTTTTCAACAATCCTTTCCTTGAAAAATTATTTACAGACCCTAAATATTAAATCCATATTACTTTTACCCTACCTCTGTCAATGAATAAAATATTAGCAATGAATTCCTCTAAATTTGCAGGTGTGTTTTATATTTGGAAATAATGATCCCATTATGATAAAACCTTACATGTAGCATCATTTATGACTATTGTATTTTATCCACAGGATTGACTTTATTGGATTGAAAAACAACATGTTAAGCTACATGAAAGCAATTATGTTATCCTGAAATATAAGCTATCAAACTTCATAGAAGGTTTTGATTTTGTTGATAATTATATGTGAATCATTCATCTGTCCTTGAAATTTTATGATTCTCAGATTTTGAATTAATTCCTGAATTATCTCAAATTCAAAATCTCACATTAATACCCTACATCTAGTCCTGGTAACAAAATAGAAAATTTAGTGTCATTAAAAAAAATAACCTTACTTTTAATGTATTTTAAGGAGAAAAACAGAACAAGGGATTCTAAGACCAACCTAAATTAGGCACCAAAAGTTAGTCAACAGTGCCATCTTTTGGTCCTTTTAGAAACTGACAATTTTTAATCAAAACATTTACTTAAGTAACATAAATATGAACATTATGGAACAGGCAATCCAAAAGTAGCCTTTAATGAATTATTAGACATCTTAACTGACTTAATGAAGCATTCCTTCCCTTACTACAGGATTGGAAACATAAAAATAAACATTTCCAATACATTTAAATACTGAGAATACATTGCATTATTATTAATTGCCCCATTAGTCCCTTAGGCCACGTTTTTTAAATTATGTGTGTACATACATACATATATGGGTGCATAACTTTTAATATATATTAATGTAGTCTATGCACACATATACATATATATGAAATACAAAATTAGGATTGTAAATAATTTTAGAACTCATTTACAAGTTTTGTAATTAAACTAAAAACTAGCTTTTAAAAAATTAGACTGAATACATTTACAACTGAACCATTGCCTGAAGGATAGCAAAAAAAAATAGACTTTAAAATACAACCTAGAAAATACATATAGGCACACTTATAGTAGATATTTATTTATCATGTATAATACTTAATGTTTCCATTATGTACCAAGAAAAACTATGAATATAACAATCTAAATTCACATAATCTTCTATACTATCATAGAAGATTCCATTAAATGCGAATCTATCACTGAATTATTTTAGGAAATGCCTGTATTTTTTCATATCTTGCACTTAAACTTTATTCTAAATTGATGTTTCTCACTATAAAATCATTCCTAAAAATTTCTCCAGCTTCGTTATCCACAATTAGAAAGATTGTATAGAAATTAATTTTAGAGAAATTGTACTTTACCATGTAATATTCTCTCTTCAACATTTAGGGAATGAAAGCATTCATATAAAGCTCTTAAATCAGAAAATACCACTAAGCATCACAGTAAAAGCTAGCGAAGAACTGAACTAAAGAAAAGGTTAGGATAAGCTATAACAAAATATAAGGGAAGGACAAGAGGGAAAAGAAAGCCAGATGTGAGTCATAACTGCTCCATGAATCTAATCACTAATTTATTACTAATGCAATGAAACACAACTCAACAATAGAAGTCAACAATCATTAGGCATTAACTTGGAGGGTTTATTCAGTCTAGATCCATCAAACCCTCATTTTCTCTTCTTGTCTACTTTTTTTTAGTGTTTGTTAATCACATTCATTCAATGAAGAAAACAAGTAAAGCAAAAATAAAGATGTGAAAATATCAATCTTGAGATATACAAATATATATTAGTTGCTCTGATTTAGTGAATGAGATTGAAACTAGAGGCAGTTTATCTTTTAGGGATTCAATTTATTTCCAGTATTCCCTTTCCCCCATTACCAGGGATTGTTCTCCAGCAAGGGAGAATACTTAGATTTTCTTTAGAAAACTCTCATCTCACTCCACATTTCAAAATAACTGGAAACCATTTTTAAAGTTCTCAGTTTTGTTTTTCCACTTTTGAGTCTAGAGAAAGAGGGAGAAGAGTCTGAAGAGGAATCAATCTTGTAGCTTTTTCCTCCCAACTAAGTTGTTCCAGCATAGGGAGGGTTACCCCTTATAAAGAATATTATAAAGGAGATTCCTGCACTTGGAGAGGGTCAGATTATGTGAGATACTTCATCTCAAACACTGCTTATTACTACAAATAAAAGCTGAACATAATAAAAAATACTGCCCAGGATTTAGACACAGATGAAAGCTCATTTTAACAATGTTAAAATTATTACATTTTATTCAATCTCATTAAAATGGAATTGATGCAACGGTATACACAACATATATACAAATTAAATAAGTTTATACATCTTTGCAAACAAGTAAGTGGGGGACAGGAGCTTAGAAAGATGTTTTATTGATTCCAAAGCAAGAGTATCTGAGAAAGTGAATATGTTCTATTATTGTAAAAATATTTATTATTTTATAAAATTTGATAAATTTCTTAAAGTTGCATTTGTGATAGAAATATACTATAAATGTTAGAGGCTTGTCGATGTACCCTACTTTCTATTTAATACAGTAGCTCATATTAAAAATTACCATTTCTAGGCTAAACTAGCAGCTACTACATAATAGCTGAGAGAGGCAGAAGAGGAACACATTATCAGCAACCCAGTAGCATGATATCTGCCTATCCAAATAGCAATACCCAATACCATACCATCACCATGTCAGGAAATGGAGTCATATTACCATGAACAGCAGCACATTAATAGTACTTTTATTAAAGCATTCCTAACCTTGACAGCCCTAAACCAACTATGCCTTTAGTGATTGAAACAGGAAGAATAACCAGCCTTGCCCTCTTAAATACAGTCTGAGGGGGATGACATCTGCACTAAATCATGCTGCTTCTAAAATAGTTCAATTTATTCAAATCTCCCATCAATAATTCTTTAAAAACTAGAAAGCCAATATATCAAAAAAAAATAAGCATGACCTACTTTAAAGACTATTTTAGCAAATGTTATTGGAAGTATATTTGTAATATGAAATTAACTCTTGTTAAGCAATTTTATATTTTCACTAGATGATGTAATGTAATGCTGCCATCTGTTGATCCAAAAAGATGTAGCACATTCCTAGATAGGCCGGTTGAAGGGAAAAAAGGCTCATGGGCTATTTAACTATTTCAGTAAATTTACTTAAGAAAAAAAATTCAAGTAAGTCCATCTTAAAATCTACTTTAAAAAACTTTTGTCATTCATTTCCATTTAACAAAAATTTATTAAGCATTATTATTATATTATTAATTAATTATTATATTAACATGAAGAGGAGCAGGGATATAGGTCCAGAGCATGAGCAAATGAGCAAATAAAATATCTAGCAAATAAAAAATAATTTCAAGGGGAGAAAATATTAACCAGGAAAATCAGGAAAGCTTAGCAGGAAGCAAAGGCCTGAAGCTAGAAAATGCAATGTCATGTACCAGGTAACAAGTCATGGAATACTTTGACTGAATAGTATATGTGAAGGGAAGATGAACTAAGATAAGAAGGTCAGGTGGGTGCTGGTTTATGAAAGGTTTTAAATGCAAGGGAACTTTTGTCATTTTTCAGGAAATAATAAAGAACTACTGAAGCTCACTGAGTAGGCAAGTGCAATGGTCAGATCTGTGTATTAGGATTATTTATTTGGCAGCTGTGTTAAGGATGGATTAGAGAAACAAGTGAATAAAAATAATTAGGCCAATAAATAAGGCATAAATAATTAAGCAAATAAATAAAAATAAGAAGGCAACAGTCGAGGAAGGGAAAAAAACCTTCAAAAATCAGTATTTTCAAAGAGCTCAGTAGCCAAACTCCATAATGCCAGAATAACAGCCACTATAAAACAGTGTAAATTACTATACCTGGCAACACTCCTGAAAGTGATTCAAATTATTTTAATGTTAAAAGAAACTTGGGCATTAATGAAATTTTGGGGATTACAAAGAGGCAAATCAATAAATAAAATTCAAACATGTTAGTGCTAAATCAGCTTGAAACTCAGATCATAAAAATGAAAGGGAAAGATTGATTTATCAATGGTCTTACAAGTATATAAAGAATGACTATGAAAAAAATGAACTTCCTATTCTATATCTTCATTAGGGAAACAGAAGAAAAAATGTGATTCAAGTGCATCAGAAGAGATGATGTATAAAAATTTCATGACCGGGGGCAACTGGGTAGCTCAGTGGAGTGAGAGTCAGGCCTAGAGACAGGAGGTCCTAGGTTCAAACCCGGCCTCAGCCACTTCCCAGCTGTGTGACCCTGGGCAAGTCACTTGACCCCCCATTGCCCACCCTTACCACTCTTCCACCTATGAGACAATACACCGAAGTACAAGGGTTTAAAAAAAAAAAAAAAAAATTTCATGACCATGAAAGGTAATACTGAGATTATCAATTTACTAAATGATCACTATATCCTGTATACCATGCTAGGTGCTGAGCACTAAGGGATGTCATTAAATATTCTTCAAGATTTTAAAACCAAGATGATTTAGTACCTATTAGTCAAACCAAATTATTTCTTAATCCCTTTAGAAATTTATAATACTAATCTCTATATGCAGATTAGTTTCAAGTAATAATGGCCACATCTGTTTAGGGTGCTTTTTTAATTTTACTGTTTATTTGTACATTTTACAATTAGATATGCAATATACAGTTCAGTGCAAAATAAATAACAATAATCCATGGCAATTTGTTACTTTAAACAAAATGTAGATTCATGCTTCATAGAATGATCAAAACAAGAAAAAATTCTAGGGTTAATAAAATGGAAAAAATTCAAACATCAAGGAAAATGCAGCCTAACATTAGATACATAATCTCAATTTAGTTAAGGAGATCAAGATCCATCATATTTTTATTACATTGATGAAACATCTAAAATAGTTTTTAAAAGTATAACAATCAATCAGAATTAAGTTCACAAATACTTCCTAAAATAAAGGCAACACACAAAAAATTCAGTATGTAGAATATATTTGTAAATTTGGGTACAAAATCATAGTGTGAGTTTGAATTTTGCAGAAGAACCATTGCTAGGGATTATGTCCTATCTTCTTCAGCTGCTAACCATGTGTTCTGGATTTAGTAAATGCTTTACGGATGCTTACTTGAATTCAGATCTCTTCTTTAAATAGTCATTCTTCCTTACAAAATCTTCTACAAGAGGTTTTAAGAAAAAACTTAATTACAGAATAGGCTTATGTAAATAAATCTCACCCATAGTAAATGATGTAATGATTACTACTTAAGGTTATTTGCTTTTTAAAAAACAAAAATTGTCATAACGCCTTCATTTTTGGTTGGCATAACTGGTGGATATAAAAATGTAAGTGCACAGATATATGTCTGCAATCCACTGTCAGGTCTTTTAGACAACTGATATCAGATGGTGATGGTTTTTTGGCAAGCTATGTGCACAGAACCTCTGACAACACAACTTTCAGAATGTGAAAATGTATTTTTAGATCTCTATTGCAGTTAATTATAACATCTATTTTTCCAACATATTCCTTCCTACAGAGCCATTTGTGGATTTGGAAATGAACAACTAATTACATTCTTATGATCAATTTGTTTGTAACCTTTTATTTGCATTAAAGAAACTAAAGGTTTATTTTGATGCAGTCTACATTTTAAAAGCACATTTAATAACTATAATTGTTGCTCATCCTTTATAACTTTTAAGCAACCTGCATATTACTTTACTTTCCACCATTCCCAATCTACTTTCCTCAACAACAGCGAAAGATGGTCTGTAGAGCAGATCTTCTTTACTCAATTCCTCTAAGAGAACACAAAGGGAGTTTTCCTTGCTCAGGCTAGCCACTCCAGTATTCCAAGTGTACGATTCCCATCTCATTCATCTGTAACACAAGGTCTGGTGAAAAAAGAGACTGTCTAGTTCATGTATTTATTGTTTCCACCCCAATCCCATACTATATACCTGAATATATATTCTTTGGAAGCATAAATCTGAAATTCCAAAATAGGTTCAACATTTTCATTTAAACCACTCATTCTTTCATAATCTCTCTCTCAGTGTAGACCCCATATAGATAATTACCCTAGCAGCAAAATTCTTACTTTGAAATATATATTCTCTTCCTATAGAAAGTTATTGGGAATAATATGGAATTTCTTTTTATTGGAGAGGGGGCAACATCTATAAAACTAAAAGAATGAATCTGGAATACCTTTCCTTCTCAAACTTTCCACATGAAATTAAAATTAAAAAGTTAGCAGAAAAATGTCATCTTTTATCTACGTCTCAATGAAGTGCTATAACACTTCACTTACATATCCCACAGATAAAACTGATGAAGACTTTTACCACAAACCTTTGGGTGGAAGAAGATGGATGAGAAGGGTTATCAGGAATATAGAAAATATAATTTTCACTTGGGTCAATAATCATCAGTTTTCTAGCACGTGGGATAAAGAAAGTGACTACAATCATAATCCAAAAACATGTCTCATTCTTTGCAGGAAACTCATTTGTATTCATGTTAAATGTCCACTGGGGAAGGCATCATTCAAATCACTTAGATACAGTTACTACCTCTAATATATGAAAGAATTTATTTGTATTTATACAAGTCTATTGGCTTGGAATCAAATGAGATACACTTATGTAAAGTGCTTTGTAAACCCTAAACCAACAAATTTTAAAAGCTATTACTCATTATAATTGTAGTTAGGTAAGGTTGGGTCTTAAGATGATTTTGAACTAGATAGTCAGGATTTAATCATACCTTTGGACTAATGTTCAAGCCTCAAAACTCAGACTGGTATTCATCTTCTTTATAATACAGCATTTTAGTGGAATAAAGAATCAGGGTTTGATTGCTGTCTTTAACACTGAACTAGTTACACAGTCAGAGATAAGTCCATTTTCTCATCTGTTAATGGGGATAAAAGTACCTAAAATATATCTACCTCACAGGGTTAGAGTAAGAATCATAAGACAATAAATGTAAAGGGCTTTGAAAAGCTTGAAACTACATGTCAACTATTCCAAATAAGAAATGGTTTCCTCAGCTACAGGATAAGCAATAAAAGGCAAACAAATCTTTGGTGGGAAAAAATACACTTAAATTACAATAATCTTTTTATATACAGCTGCCTGAAATATATATATGTGCATAAACACAACAATCTTGCACAGGAGACAGAGACAAGAGAAAGAACACTTATGTTAATTGAAACATTCAATCTACTTATACCTATGAACAACTTTAGGTCTCACATAACAAGATGGGTGAAAAGAGACAAAATTGCTAGAGGCAGTAGAAAAGTATATGGTAGGAAAAAAAACCCATAAATTGTATTCCTCCCTTCCTTCACATCCACTAAAACTTCAGAGGGAATTATAGACTAAAAAGGTCATATACCACTATATATTTCTAGGTCTGGGTTCGAAAATGTGTGATAGGGAGAATAGCTACAGAAGTTACATTTTTACTATATGATAGACAAATGCCCGCCCCAGCACCAATGGTCAGAAAGACAAAGAAACAATGAGGCATAAAAAAATGGATTTCATTATGACATGATTAGCTAGTAGAACATCTAAAAAAAAATCTCAATGAAAGTCAAAATGGTGAAAGAATATGAAAGCAAATTAGCTAAAATAATACCAAAATTAATTAAACCACCCATTAATATTATTTAATATGTACAGTAGATTGTCTCACATTACCCTTACTATATTACAAAGAAATATGCACATAAAAACATATATATGTCATCATTCTTTTTAAAAAAACAAGAAGAGACAAATGACTAAAGATGATTTATTTTCGTAAAGCATATAAAAATTTAACAAAGACTTATACACACATATATAACTATCTGCAATTAAAATATTCCACTAACCCTAACTTCAAACACATAATCATAATTGTCTTTAATCATCCATCAGACAAAAAGGTTTTTGAGTTCCTACATTCTATAAAACTCTAGCACAAGTATTCAATGCTATATAGCATGTGTATAAAAAGTATGAATTTATATCAAACAAGGTTCCCATTGAAAGCTACCAAAAAATTACACAAATAAATATAATCTGAAATATAGTGATAGGGCAAAGAAAAGACTAGAAATGTGTGCTCTAGAAATCTGAAGCAAGTGAGAACATTTTCTATTGGGGCATAATTAGAGAATGTTTCACAGAAAAGATACCCTATTTGAGGTGTTTTAACTGGCAGACTTTAATAAAAAGTCCATTACAAACAGAAAGGACCAGCCTACCCCAATGCAGAGAGATGGGAGATGGTAGGTAGTTCAAGATCAAATGTCAATTACTCTCATCTGGATAGAATGTATAGTACATGAAGAGGAACACTTTAAAATAAGGGATATAAAGGTAGGTTGGAGCTAGCTTGTAAAGCATTTTAAATACCAAGCTAAGATGTTTATTTAGGCAGTAAGAGCCCAAAGAAGATTTTTGAATTGGGTATGAAGTCAGAATTCAAGAAATTGGGGCAATTTATTCTACAAAATAAAAGACTCATGGGCATCACAATTGTCTTTAGGTTTGTAAAGAGCTGTTGAGTGGGAGAGTATAAATTCAGGCTACTTGTCACTAAAGGAAAGAAGTGGTAGCAGCAACTGGAAATTATAAAAAAATTTGAATTTGACATAAGGAGTAACTTTCTAACATCAGATCTCTCCAAAAGTGGAGTAGGATGCCTTGGGAAATGGCAGGTTCCCCCTCATTGAAGGTCTTTGGGGAAAAAAAAAAAAGACAGATAACCATTTGTTTGGTATGTTTCACAAAGGATTTTTTTTTTTAAGTATGGAGTGGTCTAGGTAAGCTAGAGAAATCTCCCTCCAACTCTGAAATTCTATGACAAAGGATGGATTTAAGGGTAAAAAGGCAGGAAACTTCTTAGAAAAGCATTACATTCTTTGTTATAAGGGATATTGCTCTCTCTGCAAACAGGAAGGAAATGGATACAGTGAGAAATGTAAATGACCAAAAAAAAACCTCAAAATACTATATATACTTTTTTTAAGTCAGTAAAAAAAAAGAGAGACTGTTTTAATAGTCTATGTCACATGATGAGAGTCTAAATTAGAGTTGTGATGGTATAAATGAAAAAGTTAGAGATGATGTGGAAACAAAATTGAAAAAATTTGAGATATGATGAACAAGAATGTAAGGAGGGAGCAGGAAAAGTCAAAGATAACTCCAAGGCGTTTCTAAGGCAGAGTTGTAGGAGGATGATAATGTATTAGACAGAAATAAAGAAGCTGGAAAAAGGGTACAAGCCTTTTTTTTCTTGGGGGGGAGGGCAGGAAAAAAGAGAGAATGGAAATGAACTTAGCTTTTTTTTTTTTTAAATGCTAAGTTTGAAATGACAGTGGGATATAAAGGCAGTGATGTTTAACAGGCACTTGGATATATAAAATAAACTCGGGAGAAGAATGGGGCTAGATGTATATAGGTCTGGAAGTCACCTACAAAGACAATTCCTGTAATCTAAAAGGAATGAATGAAATGAACAAAAAAGAGAGGAGAGAAAGAAAATAGGTTATATGGTAGTCTCAGAGAATCTCCAAACTTAGGGGGAAGGAAAACAATGAGCCATTAAAAGAGAACAAAAAGGCGCACTCCGATACACAGAAAAACAAGAGAACTATCACCTCAGATAACAGTTTCTTTAACAGTACACAAAGAAAATACATGCATGTACTCTCTTTAGCTGTATAATTTATTTGTAAACAGAGCTATCATACCATAAATATATGATTGTAAATATATCTAAAAATGAGAGCCTTAAATGGCCAGTTAATGAAACCTAAAACTTCTCCCCCCCAAACAAAAAGATGACACTATAGTTATGCTTATGATGTATAACTATAAAATAAGACTTTAAATAAGTATACAAGGAAGTCTATATCCAAATAAGAGCTCCTTCGGTCATTTTAGGGGACTATATATTCATTCTAGGGACATGCCATTGGTCAAAACATATGTTAAGTCTTCCTCTTTGGAATTGCCTCAGTCAGATTACAAGTCAAAGAAGAAAACTGGTCTAATTGTTTTGTAGTCACACCTCATGTATGACTAAAAATCAGTTACCTGACTTGATTATAAAACAGCCTTGGCTTCAAATAAATTTCAGCTATTTTAAAAAATTAACTGTACCCGCAAAGGATAAACATTTACTACCACTTAAGAAAACTAAAGGACCACATCAAGGCTACCTTTCCAAAAGCAGTTTCAAATGTATTTTAAGGGATGAGAAACAGAATGAGTCTAAGTATAGGTTTTTGAGGTGACTACTTTGAAGGAGAAATCACTCAAGAGATATTGTCAGGTATTTGATTTACTTTCCAAAGTCACTTTACTTTTTAGTTACACCTCATACTTAACTTGTCTATATAAGCATTCATCACAGCCCCAATTTTTTAAATGGCATGTTCCCTCTAAGACTGCATATTTTGAAAACTGAATTGAATTTAATTAACATAACGAAAGATATCCTGTTTCCTGAAAGTAAGGTAAGAGGATTTAAATAGCCACTACCAGCATTAACAATTTACATGAAACCCTTAGATATTCTGCTAAAGGGATACTATTTTCTTAACTACTTAGATCTGAGAGTTTAACGTGTTAGAAGAAACAATTTAGTACTTTATCTACCTAATCTTTCCCATTTAACCACTACCCTCCCTTAAAAGTAATAAAAATTTCTCCAACATTATTAAATATAGTAGCTTGTTATATAGTTTTCAGGATAGTAAATTTATACATCATTATATGATAAAAAATTGAGTATATTTATTGCATATTAAATAGTACATCAAAAATACTTAAATAATTGGAATGACTGATTATTAAGATATAGTAAAATACATGCTTATCAAGTAAAGTCAAAGTTTCAATTACCCACATTAATAGAGGGAACCAGTGGCATGGATAACCCTAAACTATTCATATTTAGTTTATGAATGTATTATGATTTCCATTCAGGAATTTAACTTCCTAATTATGTTTAATTAAGCTAATACTGGTCTTAGTTTACATTCTTTGTGCAGTGGGGCTGCTAGGAAAAATGAGAAGGTTGAATGAAAGAGAGAAGTTAGCCTGAAATTAATAACTGACTATGGATAACTCACAGTATAAACAATCAAATGCAAACAATATTTTTTCCCTTTTTCTTTGCTCAAAAGAGTGCAAATCACACAGGCACTTAATAATATATAATGTGTAATAAGCACATGAGGATGGCCATTTTCTATCAAACAACAAAATTAGAACAAAATATATAAAACTGATTAGTAGATTATAAATACAGATTAGCTTTAAAATTAGTCCAACATTTCTAAAACCATAAGGAAAAAAATTCAAAAGGCCCTTTTCTAAAGCTCAGAGACCATACAAGTTGGATTTGTAAATGAACACTTATGAAAACATGAGGATAATTAGAATCTAAGCTTGTTGCACCAAAGTAGAAAATGATACTAGGGACAAATAAGCACATCATAAATTCAGCTAAGATGAATGCTGAGAGCTTTTGCTTTTTTTAAACTTATTGGTCAAAAACATTTAAAATATTTTTTGCTAACTAAGGAATGCTAGCACAAATCTTGATATTAAAATAGATATGAGGAAACTTTTAGTCAGTGAAAAGCCAGTTGATTGCTTCTTAAAAGATACAATCTATGAAAATGTTCTTTTGCCCCCTTAGAGCAGCTGATGTCTGAATTTGACCAATACATTCCAGAACAAAGAATAAAAATACTCATTTTTTCCAATGTCAACTTAAAATCACTAAGTTATAAGATCTTTTGGCCCTACATCTATAACACAGGTAACAATGACAAGCATTCAAAAAATGTAAGAGTACTGACTGCTTTACCTGTAATTTTATATCCATAAGCAGCTAGTTGACCAGCCATATACTCTCCATCTGAATTATTGTGAGAACAACCCCATGTCCGAATCCAAATTTTCTGAATACCAGGAATAGTGCTATGGAATAATTAGAATGTAAAGTTATCAAGCTTCAAATCAAAATCCAAGAGACACTTCAAATTAACCAAAATTGCATCTGCCCAAATATTTCCCACTCACATATCTACCAATTCAGATCGCATGCATCAACTATAATCATAAATACTAACTCTCTGCCAAAAAAGATAAAGATCAGGCTTCTAAATTTTTTTTTTCATTTAAAATGCCCTCTCCTTTTTCTTTTCTGGTTTAAAAAATTTTTATTACCATTAACCAAGTATTACAATCAAGGTCCAAAAAGGACACCTACAAATACTAGTAAAGGACAAAAGTATTTTAGCTGCCATACTAAAGAAGAAAATCAAATAAATGCATCTGGCATATGACATAGTGATTTCTAGAATATTAGCAACAGACTATATTATGACTTTTTAGTAATAAAAGTTACATAAGTGGTAGAGCTAAAAAAGAAAAATCCAACAACATAACTAAGGTTTCACATTAATAAACTGCTTCCTTTATATAAACAAAAGATTTAAATTTAAAAATGAAGCTTTCATATAGAACATTTATTCCCAAAGTTAGGTGGCAGTACTCTCAAGTTAGACATCAAACACTGCTTTTCAAAATGATGTGAGTAACTTTACAATCATTAAAATTCAAATAAATATGAAATACACAAATTAAGACCAAAATGGAGAAAATTTTAAACAAAAATATATTCATTTTACTTAAATGTAATGACTGAATAAAAATAGGTAACCCTGATAATACAACTATATTAACCTAAGTGATTCTAGTAAGAAATTAAAACATGGAAAATCACATATTTACTAAGCTTTTTCTTCTACTTTTCAGTGTAATTATCTAAAATTAGCTGAAAAAACTTTAAAACATACTAATTATTTGACAATGCCATTAAAAAGTAACCTGCTTTTTTCCAGTCTCATAAAATTTAAATTCAAAACAGAAATGGTCACATTATTAATGTAGTATTATTAATGCACATTAGCTATATTCTCCATTTTTCAAAAAGAACTGAGTAATTTTTAGAACTACTTTAGAATTAGTTAGAACTAGTAAATTTTAGAACAACACTAACCTATCACTTGGTGGATCATCTTCCTCTTGCAAACATTTTTGAGTATTACGTATTCGCACCTTTGGAACAATACTTTTTCTTGAAAAATATCTATCCTGAGGCTTTGAATCTTCTCTTGACACAATATCTTCTATGTCTGCAAGTGGTGAATCACAAGATGCAGCAGGCATCTTCCCCAGAAGATAAAAAGATTATACAAATGTTAATTCAGATGCAACTGACATTTTCCTCATAACAAAAGAGTACATAAAACTATAATTTACAGATATATTTAAATTTCCTTTCATTATATATCAAACTACCTTATGATCCCAGGAAGGTCATTTAATCTTTTAGTGCTTCAGGCCAGAGGTATCAAACATGCAGGCCACAACTCTCTGAATATGGCCTGAATCAAATTAAAATGTACCTGGGAAATATTTAATCAAATAAATAAAAATAGTATAATATGTAGATATTACATTTTAAAACATAATCAAGATAGATAGATCAGGGTGATCCTTATATGAAGTTTATTTCTATTTGAGGGAGACAACAAATAATTGTATACAAACAAGATATATGCAAAACAAATGGAGAGAAATGACATAAGGAAAGCATGAAAATTAATAGGGATCTGGAAAGACTTCCTGTAAAAAGAGGAATTTTAGCTGAGATTTGAAGGAAGCCAAGAGACCAGAAGTAAGAGGAAAACATTCATAGTGGAGAGACAGCCAAAGAAAATATCCAGAGCCAAGAGATATAATTTTAAGAAACAAGCATTAGATTATGAGTTTCTTTAGGGTACGAGACTGTCTTTTGCCTTTTTGTATCCCTAGAGCTTAGAACAGCTGGGCACTTCATAAAATGTTAACATTGATTGAGGAACAGCAAGAAGGTCATTTTCACTGTGGATTTCCAATTATGTGGAAGGGAATAAGGCCTAAGACTGGAAAAGTAGGAGGAATCAGGTTAAGAAGTGTTCTGAATGCCAAAAAGGAGTTTATATTTGGAAAAGACAGGAAGTCACTGGAATTTGAGTAATAAAGAGAGAAGGGGAAATGACATGGTCAAATTTGTGTTTTAAGAAAATCACTTTGAGGATCTTCACCAGAGTGGGGGCAATGTTATTGAAAAGGGAGCAAAATTTAGAAATGTTCCAAAGGTAAAATTGACACGCCCTGGCAACTGATTGAACGGGGAAGGGGAGATGAGGGTAGGAAAAAAATGAAAAAGGAAGGAGTCAAGGATGACACCCTAGGTTGCAAGCACAGGTGGCTAAGAAGATGGTGGTGCTCTCAACAGCAGTAAGAAGTTGGAGAAAGGCAAGGTTTGGAGGAAAGCTGTGGAGTTTGGTTTTGAATATGTTGAGTTTAAGATACCTACAGGATAACTATTTTGAGATGTCTAACAGACAGTTGGAGATGCAATTTGGGAGGTCAATGCAACTTCAGGAAATAGCCCTGAAGAAGTCAGCATAGTGATAATAATTTACTCCACTAGAGCTGAGGTGAGACCTACACAGTTAGTAAGCAATACTAACATTAACATTTAATGACAGTTTCCATCTGATAATCCTTTGGAGACATTTTGCTCCTCTAGTTATACTCACACAGATCTATCAATTCTTACTAATTCTCATTTTCTGGATATCTCTCTCTTCTAAGTGACCCCTACCTCCATCCTATGCTTTTGTTGCTATGTTCTTTACTCTAATACTTCTATATCTGCTTCCCATTTGGATTTAACATTTATAATCATTACCTACAACTAGTGGCTTATATTCCCCATCAACTTGATGTCTTTCTGTTCTAGCCTAATGGTGCTTAAAATACATCATGTTCAAATTTTGCCCTTCAAGCTTTCTTTCCCTCTAAATGTACATTCAATACAGAGAAAAGATGACAATTAACAAAGCACACTGATAGTCAATATTCACGTGACCTTGTTACTCACCATCACTCTGACCTCATAATATCCTTTTTGATCACTTTCAATCACCTTTAATAGCAAAGTGATTTCTTTTATTACAATACACTGGTCCACCTCCTACTGCTGATAAAACATTTCTTCCTTACTGGTTCCCCATCTTAGCTGAAAGGGACCTTAGAGGCCAAGGGATCACAGAATTAGAGCTAGAGAGGACCTTCAGAGGTTATCTAGTACAGAGATGTCAAATTTGCTCAGGTCAAAATGTAACTAGAAAATGTTTAACAAAACAAAAATATAATACAACCTAGATAATGTTAATTTGTGTTTTTTTTAATCAATACATGTATGAGTTTGACAGAACTGATCTAGTTCAACCCTCACATTTTATAAATGACAAAGGAAATACTACAAAATATGCGTTCAAGTTTCTCCCTGGAAAGAGAAGGGCATGGAATGCACCTCTTGTCACAGGTTCTAATAGCATTAGTTTGTTATATTTCCTGACCATTCTCTGTCCAAATGACTTGCCCAAGGCCACCCAGGCAGAAACTGGCAGAGAAAGGGCCTAGAACCATGTCCTCTAACTCCAAATCCAGTCATCACCAACTGGAAAAAGCAGACACAGCTTTCCTGAAGAAAGAATTAGAGGGGCAGCTGGGTAGCTCATTGGATTGAGAATCAGGCCTAGAGATGGGAGGTCCTAGGTTCAAATCCAGCCTCAGACACTTCCCAGCTGTGTGACCCTGGGCAAGTCACTTGAACCCCATTGCCCAACCTTACCACTCTTCCACCTATGAGCCAATACACAGAAGTTAAGGGTTAAAAAAAAAAGAAAAAAAAGAAAAAGAATTAGAGCTGTGTTTTAAAGGATGGCTGGAAATTCTACAGGTGACAGAAAGGTAGGAGAAGTGGAGAAAAGAAAATGCTTTCAGAAAATACATTACAACTTGGGCCTTAGTTTCCCAGCCTAGAAAGTGAATGATTTAAATTAGATTCATCAAGTTCCCTTTATAGTTTTATGGTAATGATGATCTATACATGTTTATGTCAACAGAATGCAATTTACTTTATCTATTAAATAGCTCATATGAAGGGCAGTAGAATGAGATGAAGCTGGGAGGTCCCTGAATGCCAGACCAAAGAATATGAGCCTTATTCCATATACAATAAGAAGTCATTAAAGGTTTCTAAGCAGAGGGATGACAGACCAGTACATATGAAAGATTAGTCTGGTGGCACTTTGAAGGGGGAGAGGAGAAAAGGAAGGAGGAAGGGTGGCGAAAAGAGTGTTACAGAAGAATTCATCAATTCATAAACATCTGATAATGTGTTATAAGTCTGGCTCAAGGTACTAAAAACAAGAATGGAAGAGACATATGAATGATACTCATCAACAAAACTTTGTAACTGAGTAAATAGTGACTACAAAATTAAAGGTAACCAAACAAGATACTTAAGTCATAAGAGGTAGTCTGTTTGGAGAGAAGATTTGGATTAAAATATACAGAGTTTTAGATAATGACATTATCAAAGTGCAGAAATCTAATTGGCAGCTTAAGACCTGGAACTATATCTAGGTCAAGTTATCTAGATAGCTCAGTGGATCAAGCACCGAACCTAGAGTCAAAAAGACGCAAGTTTAAGTGTGGTCTCAAACATTTATGAACTCTGTCACCCGAGGGGGAAGCCATTTAACCTGTTTCCCTCAGTATTCTCATCTGTAAAATAGAGATAATAGTACCTACCTCACAAGGTTGTTGTAAGGATCAAATGAGATAATAAATGTAAAACACTTAACATAGGGCCCAGCACATAGTAAGTGTTATATACTGTTAGCTATTATCATTATTACTAATCATAATGGGAAGGAAGTCAGAATTCTAGTCAGAATGAAATCAAATGAAGACATGCGAGTCAACATAGTAATGAT
Source organism: Gracilinanus agilis (assembly GCF_016433145.1). NCBI lineage: Eukaryota > Metazoa > Chordata > Mammalia > Didelphimorphia > Didelphidae > Gracilinanus > Gracilinanus agilis. Next base: position 595,419,208 of record NC_058130.1, read on the forward strand.
AATGCATACCAAGGGAATGTATAATATCTCAAAGAAGGACCAAGGATTCCATTCACTGAACTTTTAGGAGGACATCTATTCTTTAACCATAAACTATATACCTGTGCCCCTTCATTTCTTATATCTCAGTGCTGGTGACAGAAACTTCAAGCCCCACAAGATAGCAATAGTTGCAGCAGCAGGACACAAAACATGAGAGTGTAACTATTAGCACAGCCTGAGGTTAACATCACCTAGGACAAGGGACTTCAAAAATTCTCACCCACTTCCATTTATTTACACACCCATATGCCTATTAAAAAGGCCAGATATGAAGCTACAAAATGTGGTTTAAATTGTAAAAGTCTAGCAAGTTATCTAACCTTTTGGGGTCTCGATTCTCTCCTCTATGAAGTACAGAATGAGTGGATAAGATGAACTCCAAAGTTCCTATCATTTGTAAATCAATGATTCTGTAACCTTCCAATTCAAATAATCTTTTACTAAAAAGCTTCGCTTAAAAGCTGGAGGCTTAGGAAAAAGAAAACACAATTTTTTTTTTAAATGATGGGTGAGCACCAGGCAAAAAAAAAAAAGGCACAGTCAAATCACACTATTCATGGAATACAATTCTCTCTTGGTATATATTGTAGTCTTAGGCATCATAATGCAGTGGAAAAAATAACAGATTTGAAGAGTTATGGTGTTAAAATCCTGGGTCTATAACTTATCAGAATTTTGAGACCTTGGACAAGGCATTCACCTTTTGAGGCATCAGTTTTTTCATCTAAAGGGTTGGGTTCCCTATTACACCCAGGATCAAATATAAAATGTTCTGGATTTTATAGGCCTTCAAAACCTGGCCCCTTCCTACTCTATGGTCTTCTTTTACCTTACTCCTCTCCACATACTCTGCAATCTTATAACACTGGCCTTCCTGCTATTTCCCACACATGACACTCTCTCTAAGCTCCAGGAACTTTCCCTGGATGTCTTCTATACCTGGAATTCCCTACCTCCTCAACTCTACTTCCAGGATTCCCTGGCCTCCTTCAAATGTCAGCTAAAACTTCACTTTTTGCAAGAAGTTTTTCTCAGTCTTCTTTAATCTTAAGTGTTTTGCATCTGGATCAATCCCAATTTATTTTGTGTATGTGTGAATTTCATAGTTTACACACACTTGCCATGGTGCCTAGTACATAATAAATGTTAGCTGAATGACTTTTACATGGCCTTTAGATCCTCGTATTCCTATCTCTAAAACCACATTTGCCCACATAAACTATCAGATCAATCTACGAACATTTAATAAGTTCCTGCTAAGTGACAGTCATTATGATGGATACAGGAATAGAAGACCAAAAATTAAATAGTCCTTGCCCTCAATAAGCTGACACTCTGTCAGGGGAGATTACATATGAAATGAGTAAACAAAAGAAAAGCACACTGAAAATCTTAAAGTACTATATAATTTTTAGCTATCATTAGCTATTATTAACATCACAAAATAATACAAAGAAAGTGAATACCAGGTCTACAAGCAAATCTTCTGATTACAAGCTCTGAATATTATCAAACCAAAATGTTGCTCAATCCCAATTTGCATCCTGTAAATATTAAGACACTGGATGAAAGTCTTCTGAGTGGAAGATAAGTACTTTCCAATTCTTATTAAAGTATTATACAAATACTAGCTATCATTAGCTTTTATTACAAAAATAATACAATTCTTCCAACTGTAAGCCCTGAACATTATTAAACCAGAAAGTGCTTGCTCCTCTTGGAAGACAAGCATTTTGCAAACCTTAAAGCACTACATAATACTAATTACCAATAATTATTATTATTGCTACAAAACAATATCTGTGTATTAATGCCAAATCTTGTGATTGCAAGCCCTGAACACAAAATTGAACCATAATGCTGCTTGCTCTTATTGAAAGGGCTTGATAGTTGGGGTTAAGTGACTTGCTCCGGGTCACAAAGCTAGATGTCTGAGGCCCTTTCTCCCAAATACAGACATGGATCTCTAACCACTGAGTTACCTATCTGTCCCCCTGTATATTAAACCAGAATGTTCTTTCCTCCCGTTGGTAAACAAATTGGAGGAAGGCATCTTTGCAAATGGTTAAATTCTAACATGCAATATTTAACAATAACAAAAATTACCTTGAAATTCTGCAATTTGTCTCACTTCCTCTTGATCACTACGTAGAACAAAGATAAAAACAAATTACTTAATCTCGATAAGGCTAATAATAATGCTTTTTTAAAAGCCCTTAAACTAATTAGAAGAAAAATAGTATTGTTCTGTAGAGAAAATAAACATGTTTCTTTGTTTTTAAGAGGTTGCCAATCCTCTGTTGATTTTGTTTGGGGGGGGGGTCACAGAAACCGGTTGCTTCTTCGAGATGATTTTTTAAATTTGGTTTCTACTTTTTAATGACACCCCAAAACTATTAGGCATCGTCCTATCATCCATGGCTGCATCCCAACAGCTGTATTCATACTGCAGTCCCAAATTCGGGCAACGGGGCCCGGTCCTTGGAATCTTGAAGCAGAGGCCCTGTGCCCAAAGCCAGGGCTTGTGACGCTTTCTCCACACTCCCAACCCGAATCTTGCCTTACGCCGCAAAGTGGGAGCCAAAAGAAAAAGGAAACGCGCGCGCGGCCTCGGGGGAGGGGAGGAGAGAAGGGGAAAGGGGAAGGCCAGTCACGGCTTCAGGGGGAAAAGAGGCTCCTGCCTCTTGAAAGCTCAGTTCTCATCCTCTCTCGCCCCGGCCCTCCCCTCTCTGCCCCTCTCCAAGTGCTAACTAAACAACTTACAACGTGAATGAAGCTGGGGGTGTGAGGATGAAGGGAAAAGAAAACCAAGGTCTAGAATTCGGTAGCCGCGAAGTCTTCAGATGGAGCTCGCCATGACACTTGGGTCCCCGCCCCGTTTTTCCACGCACGCGCCAGGACGGTGGCCCAGAGTAGTCAACTCCCATCACCTGCGAAAGCAGGAACTCTTTCGATAATTGGTCTGCATTTAAAGTAGGAGGAGGTGCAAAACGGAGACTGCTACTGCGCACGCGCGCCCTTGCACCCAGCGTGGGATTTGAATACTTTGGGAGTTTTGCGATCTATTGGGAAGGACCTGAATTGCTGGCAGAATAGATAAGCCTGTGGCAGAGTTTCATTTGAAGGACTATGCGTGAATCAAGCCGCGGTGCCATGATTCATCCCTTCCGTAAGCAAATCATTTGTTTTACTTCCCCCTTCATCTTAAATCATTTGTTTTCCTTTCCTGAAATAAAACATTTATATAGTGCAGAATTCATTTAGTACATCAATCTCTCCTGCTTTTATTCATCTAAATATCGGCCCAAAATTATCGCGAGGATCATGTATTTGATCTACTTCCTCCCCAACTTTGCTCCCCAAATGTCAAGTATCAGTATCTAAATCCTACCTCACCCATCCGTCAAGCTATGAGCTCTAATCGCTCCGCTGCCAAGGTAGAACACCAGGGCCCACAGTGCCCTGCTCAGCATCATAATTGCCTAGAAATCCTTTTCTCTCGTTTTACCTACAAAGAAACAGACCTAGCAAAGTGAATTTCCCAGGGACATAAGAGTGGTAGAGCTGAGATCTGAATTAATTGTGTCGACGGACTAACAATAGACCTTATTTTAAGCTGGAGTGGGGATGATCTAGTGGGGATGGATGATCATTCCCATCAGGACCAAGTCTGAGACAAATAAAGTTGGACTTTCCCTCAGGGAAGAACCATCACTCAACAAGATCAAACCTGGGGCCTTCACCTTCTAAGTAAACTGGGGTTCCTCAAATCTTTCTAGGCTACAAGTTTGGGGGCTTCTAGATTCCATATCAGCAATATTCTTCCACTTAAAATCCAGTGTAATTTCTGCAAGACCATTCTAGCTCTACTTGACTCTCATTCATTTGGCAATTAAATGAGTTTGGGAATAGTGATTACAAAACTGGATGTGTAGAAAAGAAGTTGTTTCATTTTTTCATTCTTGTCTGAATATTAGCTATTACTATCAACTTGTGTACTCTCTTGCATTGTGATATATTCACTTATTACTATATATTCATACTATGTTGTTTATCCTTCCTTTTGAAGAGAACCAATAACATTAAGAAGAGATACCTAGACTCATAATGTATTGTACTTAAATGACACAAAGTGGCACAAACTTGTCACCCTCACTCTTCCTCAAAGTCCAGAGGCAAGGCAAAAGTCAGGACATATTCATAGTATAAACAATTTACAAAAGCATGTGCAAGGTCCTTATCAAACACATCCCATACACATATTAATATCTCCCCCAAGTCCCTAATTTATACAAAGCATCCCAAGGTCAGTAATCATATTATTTTGCTTGGTTCTAACCCCACAGCATATAACACACTATCTTCTATAACAGATACTCAGAAGGTATAAAAATATTATTGTATTTGAACATTAAAAGGTAAAAATTCTAGAATCAAAGCTTATTATTAACTATAAGCAAGGAGGGAAATGGTCAAAAAATAGAATGAGAATGGATGTACTATAAAATCCAGTAGCTTTCTAAAGTAAGAGACAAAGAGATAAAGATATTTGTATAATATGCAAATTAATATGTGCTTAATATATATTTTATGACATATGTCCATATATTTGCTGTATATATGTTTGTATGTGTATGTGTGTATATGCACTGTGTGGTCATGAATGATTTTGTTCTTTATTTACTTTCCCCGTGGCCACAAACACCTCCTTGTGGGCAGGTACTGCCTTTTGCCTCTTTTTGTGTCCCCAGGATAATACTTCCTACCTAGTAGAAGTTTAATAAATTCTGGTTGATTATCACCTAAAACCTATATTGAGGCAATATAAAAAAAATTTTTTTTTTATTAAAAGAGGCAATATAGTAGAGTAAAAAAAGCACTAGATTAGGAGTCAAGAGATTAGGTTTTAGTCTTAAATCAAGAGAACACCCACAATTTATTTATAAATAGCTGTGATGAAAAAAGAAAATATTAAACTTGAAGACAATATATGGGGAAAAAAAGGCTAGTCGGGTTAAGTGACATTTAGATTCTCTTGGATTTCATTTTCCTTATCTATAAATAAATGGTTGGAATAAATGGTCCCTGAACTCTGCCTAGGGGTCTAAGATGGAATCATCAGGCAAAATCAGATGTTTTTAGATTAAGGCTAAGAAATAAGCAAAATTATCTAATAAGAAAAAATTTAATAAACACAGTGCTTTATAATCTATGAGTGTTTTCTTCATAATAGCCCAGTAAACCAGATAATTCAGAAACTATTCCCATTTTACAAATGCTTCCATTAAAGCCCAATACTTTATCATAGCTGGGAGACAACTCTGGGCTCTTGAAAGCTATGAAATCTGAATACAAGTTTTGACAAGTCCTACCATACTAAAAAGGTTTTGGGTATAAGCCCAGACACAGTCTCTATTGTCTAAAGACTAGCTAACTATACTCAGAAAGCTGACCACTGGATGATTAGTTGTTTTTTGCAGAGCAGCTTTGAAATTATTCCCTGAGACTCATCTTTTGAATTCACAGATCTTTGATCTATGGAATATTTTACAGAGAAGGAAACAAGTTTATAGATGTTGATGAAAGAACATAACCACAAATGTCTTAATTCCAAATTCAACGTGATTTCTACTATACCACACTGTTCCTTAAAATACTCTACTGACACACTTAAATTATTAACAAACTACTCTACTTGCGAACAATATATAGCTAGTTGTTTGGGGGGGGGGGCAGTAGAAGGTGAATTCATTTTGGGAAATTAAAATGAGTATACCTGGAAATTTTTACTTGCCACATTAGGGTTAAAAAATGGGTAAAGATATAAAGAATAAGAAATAGGTCAAAGACTAAGAAAAAATAGAATGAACAAAGAATATGTCTGATTTGTAAAGTTCAGTCATCCGAAGTCATTCAATTCAAACAAGATTCCTATGTTGTTACTTGAAATTGAAAGTAAATTGTTCAAAATGTAAAGTAGAAATAAATCTTAATGGATCTTATTAAAAGCAATTTTAATTGTTTTCTGCTATAATACTTGATCTTGAGTTTAATTGTATTTAAATTATGTATTAGTTGTCAAAAAGGGAGAATAATACTTGAATGAAAAATTCAGCTGATATTAACCTTAAGGTTTGTTAAGATATATAATAAGACATAAATAATACAAAGGGAGAGCAGAAACAATAACTGAATTTTTAAAAAAGGTGTACAAGTAGAAAAACCTTAATATGCTTTTTTCTGTAGAAATATTTGTTGTTTGTTCTTTGTTTTAAAGAGAATTGATGACTTGAATGTGAATTGGATTTAAGTGAGGTAGAGTTGCACAAAGTTAGCTTCATTCTCTCTTCCGGAGTCATCCAAGTCCAGAGACAAGATAAAAGTCAAGACAAATGACAAAGGTCAGGGTTGGGGTGGATGACCCTGATGTCTTCCATGTCTGAACAAACTCTAACCACTCCACAATGCCTACTTCAGCTACTTTCATAGCAACTGGAACAAAGTGTTCTCATCTGCCCCCTTTAGCCATGGGAAGTTTTTACATGCTTGGGGTAAACATCCCCCTAACTCACTGATAGTTTTGAGGTCTATTTGAGTCTCAACCTGGTTTATCCCAATCTGCTGAGATGTTTTACAGGGGTGTGGCCACTGCCCATGCTACAACAGGTGAGAGTTGGGTGACAAGTGAACAGTAAAGGCTGATGAAAGCCCTAAAATGGCTTGGCCATCCCTCACACCAGAGTCACTAATCCTCCCATACACCCTTTCTGTAGAAATAACAGACAGTGTGTATATGCAATAGAAAAGAGAAGCCTAAAAAGCAATATAGGTAACAAAACTTGACAAACTGATTAATTATGAGTACAAAAGGAAATAAGCAAATAGAGAAATCAAAATATTTTGATTAAGTGGTTTCTTAAACATAAATGTCTTTTCTTTTACTTGGAAATGTAGGAGACATAAAAAGTGCCCTCAAATCTAGTTAGGAATATATCACCTATGAAAAATTCTCTCTAATAAGACAGTATAAGGACAAAGTCTTAATTTTTTGATACATATAGTAAAGGTAGTGGTAGTTCAGAAAACTTCTGTGGAAATCGAGTCATTAGGGAAGTTTCAATGGAGTTAATACTTTTTCTTAAAAATGGAAAGATTTATATAAATAGAGAAGGACAGGGAAGCTTTGGGAGTAAATGAATAGTATGAAGAAAGATGCATGCTTAGGAACAGCAAGATTAACCTGATGTGTATTTTAAAATCAATGTTAGGGAATGGAATCACAGACTCTTAGAGTTGTTCCAGACCAACACATCATCTGACAGTGCCTAACTGAAGCATCAATCCCCTCTATAACATCCTTGACAAGTTGTTATTCACTCTCCAGTCAAACATGATTGAAATTTTGGGACTAGAAGAATGCTGGTATCATTCATAGAAACAAGTAAATCAGGAAAGGAAATCTATTTTTGGAAGAAAAATAATAATTATGTTTGGCTTTTTACATGTTAAATTTAAGGGAATGGAATGAAGGAATGTCAAGCAAATCCTTGAAGATGCAGGACTGACATGAAGAAAGACGTTACAGCCAGACATACAGTTTGGGAGTCATCTCTACAGCAATTATGGATAAAGTTATGAAAATGGATGAACTCTCTGAGAGAAAAGAACAAGAAAGGCAACAGAGCATAATGACAAAAGTGCTATCCAAGGAGAAAAGAGAGATGGATTTAAGTGCCACCTTTCACAAATTCCCTGTGTGACCCTGTGCTTTAGCTTTTTCGACTGAAATAACAACAGCAAGAGACTTTGCGACTCAAATTAAAAAAAAAAATTTAAATTGTTTTTACACATAATTGGGGAAAAAAATAAAATGTCAAGTTTTCAAAAAACCATTTTGAACTTAAAATATACCCCTAAAAAGCATTTTCATAAGCACCACAGAAGAAAAAAGATATTCCTTTATGAAACTATAAATCTTCATTTTGTACTACTTGCTTAACAAAAAGAAAATAAATTCCATACATTACTTTAAAACTTGCAAAAATAACAAGAATAATAATTACAATAATATATATATATATCAATCTAAGATTTTCAAAGTGCATTTACATATAATCTAATTTGATAGTGATTATAATAGAAATAGATATATCAATACTTGAAGTATATATAGCATATGGTTGTTAAGATCAAAATGAGATAATGTACTTAAAAGTACATAAACATTAGAGTGTTATATAAACAGGAGCTATTATTATTATTATTATTATTATTGCAAAAGTCCCAAAGATTACCTGAACTTGGAGAAAAGTCACATTTATGGAGACATAAGGAAGAACTGAAGCTAGAGAAAAAGAGTTGTCAGTGAGACAGAAGAGCAAGAAGTCAGTGATTCAGAATCTAAGATCAAGCTTTCTGGATATAACATTTTAGGCAGAGCACTGAAAAATTGAAGTGTATCCAGAGGATGGCAACCAGGGTGGGCAAGTACCTTAAAATGAATCAGTTGAAGGATCTAACAGTATTTTAGCCTAGAAAAGTGATGATATCACTGGTTTAAAGGTTTCTCACATGAAAAAAGAATTAGATGGTTCATTTAGCTTCAGAGAATAGAACTAGGAGCTAGAGATAGAAACTATAGGGAGAATAATTTAGATTTAATATAAGGACACAAACCCAAGCCTTATAACTATTTTGTGTATACTTATAAAAAGTGTATGTTGTTTCCCCAGATAGTTTGTAAGATCTATAAGGTATGTAATTTTGTGTAAATGCCCAAAGGTATATAAAATTGTGTAAACCCTTTGATCTAGCAATCTCTCTTCTAGGTCTATATCCCAAAGAGATCCAAAAAAAGAGGAAAGGACTTATTTGTACAAAAATATTTATAATAGTTTTTTTTGTGGTAGCAAAAAATTGGAAACTCAGGGGATATTCATCAATTGAGAAAAGATTGAACAAGTTGTAGTATATGATTGCAATGGAATATTATTGTGCTATAAGAAATGGCAAGCAGGAATGATTTCAGAAGAACCTGAAAAGACCTATATGATGCAAAGTGAAGTGAATAGAACCAGGAGAAACTTGTACATAATAACAGCAATATTGTATGATGAACAATTGTTTTTTTATTATAAAAATATTTTATTTAACCAATTACATGTAATAACAAATTTCCACATAAGTGTTCCAAAGTTAGATGATCCAAATTATCTCCATCCCTCCCTCTTCTCCCCTCTCCCAAAACTGACAAGCAATTTGATCTGGGTTATACATATATTATCATGCAAAACATATTTCCATATTCATTTTCATAAGAGAATAATCATATAAAATCCAAACCGCAAAATAAAAACCAAAATAAATTAAAGTGAAAAGGCGTATTTGATCTGCATTCTGCCTCCAACAGTTCTTTCTCTGTAGGTGGCTAGCATTCTTTGTCATAAGTCCCTCAGAATTTTCCAGGGTTTTTTATTGCTGAGAGTAGTTAAGTCCATCACAGTTGATCATTTCACAATATTGCTGTTACTATGACAATGTTTTCCTGGTTCTGCATATTTCACTCTGCATCAGTTCATGTAGATTTTCCCAGCTCTTTTAAATCATCCTGTTCATCTGAAGAACAATTGTTGATGACTTAGCTCTTCTTAGCAATGCAATGATCCAAGACAATCCCCAAAGATTCATGATGAAAAATGCCATCTGCCTGCAGAGGAAGAACTGATGGAGTCTGAATAAAGAACCAAACATACTATATTTCACTTTCTTCATTTTTTTTGTTTGAGTTCTCTTCCACAAAACAACCAATATGGGCAAATGTTTTACATTACTGCACATATAAAATCTATATAAAGATTGCTTGATATCTCAGGGAGGGAGAAAAAGAAGTAGTTAAGGGAAGAATTTGGCTCAAAATTTTAGAAAATGAAGGTTAAAAATTGTTTTTATATGTAACCGGGAAAAACAATTTTTTTAAAGAAAAAAGTTAATTTGTCGCTGTACAATCCTATACTCGGGCTCAGCCAATTAGGAAGTTTGCACATCAGTCTGTATGTATGTATATTCACATTCCATTGTAATTGTTTAATATTTAATTCTCTCTCTTTTATCTTCCCCTCTCAGCCTAACCTCCAACTTTTCTCCTGATCAAAGGAAAGACAAGGGATAGTGTGCCCACACAAACAGTGAATACATCTCTCGGAAATAAAATCAGCCACCACTCTGAAACTCCAGAGAGTTGAGTCACTATATCACACAAAATCCCAGAAAAGTTGATCTGCTAAGCAAATAGTGAGATTTGGAAAGTTCTTGAGCAATGTAGAGGCAGTAAGAAATCAGTGTTTTAGGAAAAAACATGTGTAAGTTATTTGTAGGGCTGACTGTTTTTAAAAAAAAAGGAATTCATAACCTTGAATCTGTACATTAAAAAAATTGATAACTATTTAAATATAGCTAGTTTCCTTTGTACCCTATTGATTTTATTTTATGCATTTAGAAACATAATTCTGAAAGTGGTCCATAGGTCTCAACAGATTGCCATAGGATTTGCACAAACATGGTTAAAAACTGAAATATAGGAAGAAAGACAAACTAAAAAGATGTTCTGTTGACTTAGGTATGAAGTAGTGAGTACCTATACTATAGTGGTAACTATAATAATGGTAATTGAGATTAAATCAAGAGACATTTTGATGCATTAATTCTTAGGACTTGCTACATGATTGGACATAAGGAATAAAAAAGAAGGAAAGTTCAAAAATGGCTCAATATATTCAAGCCTTGAGAACTGATAGAGTGATGCTGGTATTTAAAAAATGGAGAAGTTTGAAAATTTACCAGGGAAGAAAGAAAGCAGTAAATTAGAAAAAGTAATATATCTGTTTTAATGCATACATGCATATATATATATATACATATATATACACATACAAACACTCATATGTCTACACACATATACACAAACACAGAGAAAAAGAATATTTAATATAATCCAGTGATGCTCTTAAAAATATGTAAAATGAGGATAATAGACTCAATGGCCTCTAAACTTCCTTCCAGGTCTAAATCCAATTAAGAAAAACAAAAATAATAAAATAAACTTCCTTCACTTTCTGAGCAAACACACCTATAAAACTGGCCTATATATTTTTTTATGTTTATGAGTATATGCACACATACATACATATATTGGCGTTGTGGACAAATGCTATTTAATTGTACTCATCTAAATAGAAAATCAGATTAAAAAGGCAAAGTACATTGAAAAAGCTAGAGCAGTTTAGTTACATGACAAAAGAGGATGGGTACTTTATTATAACTATTATAACCACTAGAGGTCAGATTTTTTTTAAGATGTTGGAATATTTTTTAGATTTTTATTTTTAATAAATATTTTTAATATTTTTAAAATATTTTAGATATTTTTTAAGATATTGGAATACATCTATCCTGTTTTCTTTTATTATGTGAGAAGTAGCCTATGTTACTACTTTTCCTTTAATTATGAATCATAGTATGTACTCATGATAATAAACATACTACATACTGATCAGGCTATAACAAAGTTCTTTGATTCATTTGTATGCTGTCAATTCCACCTCTACAAAATATCTCTGTGAGACATTTTGAACTGGATGTCCCATAGACATATGAAACTCACCATGTCCAAAACTGAATTCATGATCTTTTCCAAAAAAATGTATGCCACTTGCCAACTCCCATAATTCTGTTGAAGATACTACTATCCTTCCAGCCTCCCAGATTCACAAGCTCAGCATTATCCTCAACTCCTCACTTTCCCTCACCCCATGTATCAACTCAGTTGCAAATGTCATTTGTACCCCATATTTCTCCAATCTCACTACTAACATGACCAATAACAGATTTGAGGCTTTCATCACCCTTCACCTAAAGCATTACAAAAGCCTCATAATTGGTCCCCCTGTCTATAGAAGGTATCCTTGATGCCATCACTCTCTTAGTTCAGATTTGTTATTGGGATGAAATAAGATACTTGCAAGTTACCGAACAGTTAACAAAAGGAACTTTACTTTTACTTAACGAAGCAAGGATATCCAGTAAAGATCCAGTGGCACTTACCTCCTCTGGAGTCTCCTTCCCCCTATCTGCATCTTCATATGGAAACACATCTGGTCATGTCATTAGGGAAGGATATGGTAAAGGACATAGTGACTGATGTGGTCATCATAAATCCACCAAGTCTGAAGGGCCCCCAAATTCCAGTGGCTGGTATTGTTTATATTTTTATGTGTCTAGGAAGTTTCACTGGCAAGCCAGGGCTAATTAGGTCCTAAGAACATCTTTGTCTCCTTTTAGAGAAACCTAATCCCTAAATATTAGGGAGGAAAAGAAGGGCCTGAGTTTCTCCATATTATGGAAGAAAGGGGAGGGTATAAAGAAGCTCCATCAGGAAAATTCTGGTCTTATAACATACCAACTCTTGGTGACAAAGTCCTAAAGATTTTGTAGAGGTCCTTAATGCCACTTAAATGCTTATAGGGATTTTACTTGACTTTTCTGAAAGCATGGGCATTACTAAGGGGAGAAAAGAAGAAAAAGGAAGACAAATACCTTTTTTCCCACCACAATGAGAGAAAAAAAAGAAAGAAGAGAAGAAAAAAGAAAGAAAAAATGTGGAGAACAAAAGCTAAAAAATCCTAAGCCTTTCATTTTCTTTCTTTCAGGAGGGCAACTTCTCAAGCCCCCACTCATGTTGTATGTTGCCAGATCTTTGTGATTCATTGTGGGTCTTCTAATAGAAGATAAACCAGAATAGCACCAAAACATTAGAACCAAAAAAGAAAAAAAAAATAGAACATTAAAACCATAGGATAGAAGATGACATCTCCTGTGATTTGAGGTACTGATGATAAGTAGGAGGTACTCCAACAGTATCAGGGTCACAGCATCCACACTTTTGGCACAATGAACAATTCTTCATCACACATCAATGTCATATGTAGTAAAGTGCTAAGAGGTAATAAGCATCACATGCAACCTGTCCTGGGATCTAATTGTTAACCAAAGTCCTCTCTGTACCTCTAGTCACTCAGTATTTCCTAATCTATTTGCCAAAACCTCCCTCTTCTCAAGATCCAAGATCATGAGAATGATACAAAAATCTTAGTCCCTTTAAAAGCCTCTGTGGAAGGACTATCCCGTTTATAATCCCGTTTTTCCACAGTGGCTAAACAAGGGCTCCTCATCCCACTGATCCAGTGATTCAGAATTACCACCAAGTCAAGAATAAGGAGGGTCAGTTGAAGTTATGTCCAAAAACAGTCCAACATTTTCGGATAAGTTCCTAGAGATTTTATCCCAGGAACCACAGAATAAGAACTCTTCCCCTTCCCAGGACAGCATTGATTTTTCACAGATATGGGTCTTGGGAGTTTAGAAATCTGACTTTTAGATATTCAGATGCATATTGATGCAGTTGTTTATTAGCAGGGGTAAACCATTTGCTCTGAGATGTTCCAAAAAGCAACATTTTGACTTTTAAACAGGTTAAGGACCACCTGAATTAGGTAAGTACTTTGACTAACACAAGGTAACCAGTTGGGCAGGAATAGCTTTCTTGTCCTGAGTTTAAGAGATAGTAAGTTCCTGTGCCCAGCATACTATGACATCAATACTCCAAATGTACAAATTGACAGTAGACCCATTTCCCAATCTCTATTATTCTTGCAACAACTCCTACCTCATTACTTAGCATATATCTCTGATGGATGCTGACATGCCCCACAAGCTATGTTCAGTAAGAGACAATTGCAAAATTTTTCCATTGGACCCTTAAGGGAGCACACTTGATTGCCTAGCTACGTTCTACAAGCCGACCATTTGGCCAGGGCTACTACCCAAAAATTAGTGTAGCTGAAGATCTCCACCCCATTTCTCAAGACTCTCTCAGATTCCAGGCATGAAGTCTCTACCTTAGCCCACCAGAAAGACATAGTAAGACCCTCATTCCTGAGGGTATTCTTGGTATCAGATTAGTGGTTGCTAAAGCCCAGTTCTATAATTTACTTCTCTCATAGGGGATGAAACCATTAGTCAAACAGGTAAAAATGACATTCTCCAGGAGCCAAAGCCTTATAGGTGGGGTTCCATTGGGCCAGCAGAGAAGTCAGGATTTCAGATTATGGATTGAAGGCTTGTCTTTAGTATAATTGCCACATATTTGTGAAAGGCAGCTAGAGAAATCAAAGGGAAACTTAAGATTAATGCGATATTTAATGTACCCTTTCCATTTGGTAATAGAAGATTCCTGGGCTCTACCTATCTTGTTAAAGGAATTAGCTTTCATCACCTAAACCATAATGCAGAACCTTAGAGAAAGGGAAATTATTTAACTGTGTCATCTTTTTGAGAGAAGATGGGGCCCAGCCGCAGGCAAGAAAATAATTTTCAAAGGGGCTATGGTTGTCTATCCTCTAGGGAATGTGGAGCTCCAGAATCCTGAGTCCCCTTATTCTGGCTACCTCTTGACAGCTGCCAAAAGTCTTCATGTGGGACTTTCAAGTTCATAAGGAGAATAAAAGCAGATGAACTCTCAAGCCAAAAGCAGTAACTGCTAGAAACCCAGGACTGTAGCCCCTTTGGGCCCCCATTTGAAAGAGGCAGACTTGCAAAGATGACTTGGAGTATAGGAATTAGCAGGATATCCATATAGGGAATGTGGGTTCTCCAAAGCCTGAAATTCAATAATCCTTTTGCTTTCCTTCTTAGATGATGGGAAAGCAAGTATCAGCAATTTTTTCTGGATTATGCCTGGAATGCTCTGATTTTTCTATCACTACTGTATTAGTCAAACTTGACTGAATGGACCCTAGATTTTCTTTGAATTGATTTTCTCCCCTTAGTCCCTCATGTGGGTCACTATCTGACCTAGTGTTTCCTGCTACATTGTCCTCATCTGGGCCATCAACATTATGATATCAATGTAGTGGCATAGGGGTAGACATAAATGTTTTCAGGGAAAGAGATTTCCTTCAGGTCTTTGGCCATCATAAATGTGATATATGAGGGAGAAATTAAGTAGCTTCTGAAAAAGATGGTAAAGGTGTATTGTACTCATTTCCCAACCTGTTCCTGACTAGGTTCAGTCACAGAGGCAGAGAAAAAAGTATTGGCAGGGTTGATAATCCTTAACCATTCACCCTGGGCTTGGACAACTTGGGCTTGGACTACCTGGTCTACAATATTGATGATATCAGTAACAGTTTCAATGAAGAACATGACAACTATTCAGATCCCTACAGTCCACTAGTAAACTCCCAGGTGCCATCTTCCTTCTTTATAAGTAACATGGGGTTGTTAAAGAGGGACCTGATATAATGAAGTACTCGCTAGAGAATAAATATCCTTCATCCTTTGGGAGATATAATATTGGATAGTATTAAGTGTATATGGAATGGTACAATCAACCTTAAGGATTTCTGTTTAATTCCAATGACAGCAACATTGCTGAAATGGCCCATACAGATAACGAACACATAATATTCCTTTCCTCTATGGTTTGTCTTCTGTGGTCTTCTCTGACTGGTCCAAATGGAGTTAGGGCTTTAAAGGATACTTCAGCCATGCATGGGAAAGAAGAGCCCCTTAATGCCCTGTTACTGAATTCCCTTCTACAATTTTACCATTTTCTCTATGAGCTGGTCATCAATTGCTTTCAGGATCCACACCCAAAGGTTTTTGCCAGAAAATGTGTCATTGTCCTCTGCCCACCCTTAGCAGGGCAGAGGATTCTGTAACATCCCTTTACATTACCAGAATGCCTATTTGCACTGATAGCAATATTTGCCCAAGCTACAAATGCCACCAATCAGTCCACAACTGTATGGTTTATAGGGTAGAGGAGACCCATAACTAAAGTCTGAAACCCATCAGGAAGAGTTCCACCCAGACAGCAGGATATAATTGCTTCTCGAGACAGGCTAGGGTGTGACAAGTTATGGGTGTGCCACATAAATCCAATCTATCAAACCCATTTTCTTTAGGAACTTCCTTCCCTCCTCTATAGATCCTCATTTGGCATCTGGCTGCAGATTCATCTTTATGAGTAGAAGAGTAAAAAAATTCCTGATCTCAAACCTCGAAAAAGCATTATCTTTTGTTGTGCAGTCATTTCAGTGGTGTCTGACTCTTCAAGACTCTTCATTCCCTGAGGCACCCATTTCCACTATCTGTAGGTGAAGTAACTGTAGGTGTGCCAGGACATTTAATTCCAGAGCATTATCTCACTTCCTGGGAGTCCTCTGAAGATTGTTGTTATTTAGTCATTTCATTTGTGTGTGACTCTTTGTAATCCCATTTGGTTTGTTTTGGGGTTTTTTTGTTTTTCTTTTTTGCGAAGATACTGGAGTGGTTTGCCATTTCCTTCTCCTGCTCATTTTGTAGATGAAGAAATTGAGGCAAGCAGGGTTAAGTAACTTGCTCAAGGTCAAATGCTAGTAAGTGTCTGAGGCCACCTTAGAACTCAGGAAAATGCATCTTCTTGACTTTCAGGCTCACAACTCTATCCACTGAACCAGTTACCCTCCCTATTTACAGGCTCTTTTAGATTTAGTTGACTCCATAAAAAAACGCTATTTTTAATACTCACTCTCAGAACTCACTCAGCCTATGAAAAGCAGCTTCAGAGAGTATCTCAGGTTTGTTTCCTTTAGAACTTGTCCTCAGGAGATTTATCCGAATTTCTGTTTGAATTTCTCCTGTAACCACTCTACATCCTTAGTGGAAAGGGTCCACCCACTGCTTGCTCTCTGTGGGCATGGAGTCACCTTCCTCCTGAGAGTTGCAATAGGATAAGTCTATCTATAGTTTTCTTACCACTAATGGAAGTTCCCCAATCTCTTTCTTCAAGTTTGTTCCTCTTTTCCTGTCTTGCAGCTCTGATCTCTGTAAGAACCTGAACCTCGGGGTCAAACACCATTGCTCTCTGCCCAATGAGTGAATTTCCTATTGTAATGGTGAGGCACCAGGGATGTTGTTATTATTATTAAAATGTAACTAAATGGCTTGTGGGTTCACTCTGGGTTGAAGGAGAGACAGGACCAACCAGGATAGGGAGACCAGGGTTTACTGCCAAGCTTTTAACTGACACAGGAATGACAGTTGACCCAACAGTCTCTCAGCCACCCTAGGCCAGGGTCTATGGAACCAGCAGGCAAAGGTAAAGTTTATACAGTTTAATTGGGAGGAAATAATGAAGGATGGGAATAAGGGATTCTATACTTGAAACCTAAGGGCAAACCACAGGGGACAGGGAAGGACTTAACTACACTATCCTAATGACCTAAGCCCAAAGGAAGCAGTACTGAAGTCACAGGGAAAGCTCCTTCAAACCTGGTTCCAGCCAGGTTTGGTCAGCTCAGCTAAAGGGCCTGAGGGTGGCTTTGGGGTCTCACAGTAAATCCAAGGATGGTCATAGGATGCCAGGAGCCAAGGTGATCCAAGGTACCCAGGTAGGGAGAGTGAGTTTGCAATTCTGTCTACCAGATCACAAACCACTTCCCCACTTGGTGCTGCTCGGCAGGTCTGTTATCCACTGCTGAAAGCCTCCACCTCTCAGGATTCCAGTGAATCTGGATGCAGTTTTTCCCTAACTCTGAGATCTCCTAGGGTTAGCAACGGTTATGTCCCAACCACTAATAGAGTCTCTCTCAGAGCACAAGCCCCACTTCCTGCTCCTTCATTCCATCTTGGAATCCTCCAGCCCTTCCTGCTAGGTCCATATAAACTATATGTAACTAATACTAAATAATCTTCCTCACAACACTATATAGCATCAGGAGAACTCCTGTGCCTAGGAGCCAGGCAGTGTCCCAACATCCAGTCACCTGACTTTCCTATATATTTGTCCAAATCAACCACATGAGCCATGAGGCCATCTCATCTCCTCCCAAATCTGTCATAACTACACTAAATGTCAGGGGTGGCTTCAAGGCCTTTCTTAGTTCAGATTCCATGTTGGAATGAAGTACAACTAGCAAAAGGAGTTTGTTATTGTTCAGTCATGTCTGACTCTAATAATCCCATGGACCATACCACACCAATACTGCCCATGAGATTTTCTTGGCAAAGATACTGAAGTGATTTGCCATTTCCTTTTCCAGTAAATTAGGACAAACAGAAGTTAAGTGATTTGTCCAGGATCACATAGCTAAAAAGCATCTGAGGCTGGATTTGAACTCAAGATTTTCTGACTCTAGACCCAGTGCTTTATCTTTTGAGCTACCTAGTAAAAAGGGTTTACTTTGCTCTAAAACAGCAAAGATATGCAACAAGACCACAGTAGCTTCTCTGGTCTCAGCCCTCCTCTTCTCCCTGTGGAAATAAGCCTGGTCATCAGGAAACATTATAGTGAAGGTTATGGATGTGGTCTTCAGAGATCCACAAAGTCTGAGAGGGGTCCCTGCATTCCAGGGGCTGGAACTTTTTACACTTTTGGGTTGTCAGGAAGCTGTGGCCAATCAGTTCCCAAGAACAGCTTTTTTGTTTCCTTTTAAGGAAAACTTATTTTGAAGTATTAGGAAAGAGAAAGGGACCCAAGCCTCCCCGTTTTCATGGGTGGGGTAAAGAAGCTGCTTTAAGGGAAGGCTGGTCCTATCCACCGCTTCTCATTCTATTCCATCTTTCACACCACTGTCAATGTGCTATTCCATAAGATCAGATCTGACATAGTTGCTCCCTTACTTTGCTAATTCTGGTAGCTCCCTATTGTCTCTAGGATCAAATAACCTCTTAGGTTGGAATTTAAAGCCATTCACAATCTATCCCCAATCTTCCTTTCCAGCCTCATATTGCATTATTCTTTTTTCTGTTCCCTATAGTCCAACCTGAATGGCTTTCTTCTTATTCCTTCCTAATATCAAGAATATATTTTTTCCTGACCTCTGCCTGTTAGCATCTTCTACATGATGTCTTTCCTGATCCACCCCAACCACCAGGTGCTGGTAACCTTCCTCCCGAAATTGTTTGTTTTTTAATTATTCTTCATTTGCATACATATGCATACAGCCCATTTATAGACTCAGAGAGTCCTTATCTCAACTCACACTCATACTGAGGAACCAGGTGCTACAGACTTCTACCCTTGAGGAATTGGGATGTACTTCTAACACAGTTAGCTTAAAACCCTATTTCAGAGCATTCTCATAAACCTCAGTCTCCAATTAAAATTACTATCTCAGTCAAATATTTATTATATGTCCACTATGTGCTAGGCACTATGATAAGTGCAAAGGGTACAAAGAAAGACAAAAGACACTTTCTGTCTTCATGTAGTTCATCATCTGTATCAGAAAAAAGAGTTTGGAAGGATTCCCTCTTTCTCTATTTTTCCAAATAATTTTACAAAGTACTGGAGTTGGTTGTTCTTTGAAATCATTTAACCAGCAGCTAGGTGGCACAGTGGATAGAGCACCAGGCCTGGAGTCAGGAAGACCTGAGTTCAAATCCAGATTCAGACACTTACTAGCTATGTGACAGGCAGAAGCCATGTGCTCATAGCTCCAGGTAGGTCACTGAAACTATCTCTCTCCCCACTTGGAGGCTTGCCTCCTCATTCAAATGTAATCAAGCAAGGAACTGAGACTTGTTGGACCTGTTCATGCCTTTGGAGTACACATTCAGTTCTGGCTCAGTGGCCTATTAAAAATCTTTCTTTACCACATGGTTAGGAGACTAGTGTGAGATCCATATTGCTGAGAGGGGTTCAAGCTGCAGCACAGAATTCCATAGTGCTCCCCCAGAACTCTAAGAGAGGGGGCAGTTAAAGGCAGTTGGAGTCCTGGTATAAAAAGGCAGGTCACCCTGCTTGCAGGGTCCTGGGTCCTGGTCCTGATCCTGGTGCTGACTCTCTTGGCTCTTGGATCTGAGCAGCTATGATAAAGTAACAGTTGAATCAGTTCACAGTTCCACCAAGAGTGTATTAGTGTTCCAATTTTTTTCTATCCCCTTCAACATAAATCATTTTTGTCCTTTTATCATTTTAGCCAAGGTGATAGGTGTGAGATGATATCTCAGAGTAGTTTTAAATTGTGTTTCCCTAATCAATAATGCTTTAGAGCATTTTTTCATATGGCTATATATGGCTTTGATTTCTTCATCCCCAAACTGCTCATATCTCTTGACCATTTATCAATTAAATAATTGCTCAGATCCTTATATAACTGAAAGAGTTCTCTATATATTTGAGATATGAAACCTCTATCCAGGAAACTGTCTAAAAATTCTAACTCCCCTCCCCATTTTCTGCTTTCCTTCTAATCTTGGTTATATTAGTTTTATTTGTACAAAATGCTTTTAATAGAATTTAAATTATTCATCTTACTTTCACAATGTTTTCTATCTCTCATTTATTCATAAATTCTTCTCCTATCCATAAAATCTGATAAATAATATGTTCCCTATTTTTCTAATTTGCTTATAGTATCTCCCTTTATGTCTAGTTCATGAATTCATTTCAATTTTATCTTAGTAAATGGTGTAAGATATTGTTCTTTATCTAGTTTCCACCAGACTGCTTTCTAATTTTCAACAAATAATGAATTCTTATCCCCAAAACATAGAGCTTTACTTTCATCAAAAACAAGGTTACTATAATTTTTTACCCCTGTTTGTATGTCTGTTCTGTACTACTGACCCACTTTTCTATTTTTTAGCCAGTATTAGATAGTTTTGATAATTATTCCTTTATAATACAGTTTAACATCTAGTTTTGTGAGGCCTCCTTTAATTTTTTTCATTAATTCCTTTGATATTCTTGATGTTTTGTTCTTCCAAGTGAATTTTGTTATTATTTATTCTAGTTCAGTAAAATATATATTTTTTGTAATTTAATTGAGATGACTTTGAATAATAAATTAGGTAGGATTTTCATTTTTATTATATTGGCTCTGCCCACCATGAACAATTGGTATTTCTCCTGTATAAATCTTAGAAGAAAATGTATGTTTTGTAATTTATAATGTAAAGTTTAAATTCTTTTGAGAATAATTTCAGGATAAGGANATAGAATATATATGTGTGTGTGTGTATGTATATATGAAGTCATTCTTGGAAGAGGACATAAATCTAACCCGAAAGCAATTGTTAAAAATTGAATTGGGAGCCAGAGGGCACAATGAAATGGGTAGGCTAGAGATAGGAACATGGAGGGATAAGGCTGACATAGATGGGTCTGAAGAAGTAGGGAGTAGTGACCCTTTAAAGTGACTATTCCCATATTTTGTCATCTCTGCCACTTGCTAGATGTGAAGTGAAAACTGAGAATTGTTTTCATTTGCACTTATTCTAAATAATTTAAAATAATCTTTCATATGATTATTTATAATTTGCAATTCCATTTTTAGAAATATTTGTTAATATACTTTTACTACTTATTTTGGCCATATAATCCTAATTAATTATATATATATATATATATAATTATACGTAATTATATATAATGTTTAATCAGGAAGACCTCTTTTTTAGATAGAGTCAGGAACTCTGGACCACTTCTAGACTTCTCATGGCATATGCCATGGACTTAAAATTTGATGCTTTTTTGATTCTGGGCCCTATAGCTGGCAGGGACTTTTGATCTCATATTTCCATGAGTAGTTTAACTCTCATGGATGAGGAAATGAACTTAATGATAAGCCTTCGAAAGGACAGTCAGTCACTATTCCATTCTGGCTTTCTTCTTGTTAGTGCCCCTAAATCCTTCAGTTCAGATGTCCAGGGGCCAAGAGATACATCATATTCTTCTCAGCCTTTTCTGATAAATAATAGGATTTTATCACACCTTCATTTACTAATTCCATAGTTACAGAGAGACTGGTGCTGGAGTCAGGATGTTAAAAGTCTTTACACTTTGAGTCAAAAAATACTTTGTAGATAAAAGGTGGAGAGAAGATGGTGGAGAAGATAATAGGGACCCATTTGATGTCTACCAAATTATCCTCCAAAAAAAGCAATGATATAACTCCTCAAAATGAAATCTAGAGCAATATAACCCACAAAAAATACAAGGTAAAATACTTTTTTACCCATGGCAGGCCCCACTGAAGCAATAGGTTTTGGGTGCAGCTGAAGCAGCAGACAAAGATTCTCAGCCACAAAAGGTAGGGGAGGGTTCGACAACTGCTCAGCAGGAGATTACAGGGTCCTTTTGCTGACTCTTGTTGAATTAGGTCAGATTGGCAGTGGTTGGTAATGGAGTCTCAGCCAGAGATGAAGCTGGCTATCTTAGCAAAGGGGAGGGGTAGGAGTGAATAGAATTCTTCCACTCCCCCTTGAAGCAGTTAGAGCAGGAGGAATAACAGTTTTAACTGAATCCCCTTTAGTTCAAGTAATGGAGGCTGTACAAATTTGACTAATCCAGGGCTAAATTGGTAGGTAGATAGGAATTAATCCCACTGAGATTAGCAATTTCCACTGTTTAAAGATTATTCCTTAAACCCTAAGATAGATAAAAGGTTCAGGTTGTCTTTTAATGCAACAGACTTGCTCTCTGGTCTGCTTGCTGTTCCAATGCTTGCTTAGATGAAGATTTTGCTCAGGTAATTTATATTGATGGTAGGTATAGCCAAATATAACTTCACACAGGCTCTCATACTTAACTAGGGAAGGGCAGGAATACAGGGAGAGGGGAGGTGGACTTAGGAATGAGGAGGAGGTAAGCTATCTAAAATCTTCAATAAACTTATTGGCTTCACTTTCCCCAGAGGAGAAAGTATTTTGAATAACTTAACTTTTATCTCAATCACTAACTAACCTTTCTCCTAATCTAATGTTACTAAGTTTAAGATGTTGAAGGTAACCTTTGATTGAAGATCTATTTAAATTAGAGATTAGTTGAGATACTGCAAGTGAGGTAATTTTTCCCATTGCACACAGCCTGGTATAGTCTCTATGGAGTAAACCAGCAAAGTAACACCTTACTCCCTGAGGTCAGAGATGATTTAACAAAAGAGAAACCTAACTCTCCTTCTCAGCCCCTTGAACTCCCAAAAGCAGTGTCCCTGCAAGTTGGGTGTCCTGGCTTCTTATACCCATTCTGGCTTTCTTCTTGTTAGTGCCCCTAAATCTTAATTGCCCCAACTGTGCCCTCTCCTGGGGTTCTAGGGGGCACTGTGGAATTCTGTGAGGCACCTTTAACCCCACTTAAGATCATGGATGTTACACTCTGGATATAAGACTTTCCATAGGCAGAACCAGATCATAGTTGCGGGGTGAGAAGGAGCACCTGGACACCTCAGCACTTGCAGTCACAGGGAAGCAGAGGACTCTGGTCATATTCCAAGGGGTAAAATATTGCTTGGGATTACTCATAGACCAGAGCACAGACCCAAAGAATCCCAGAGAATATTAAACACACCTTTCCTTACATGATACCACCTTGGATGAACTGAAAGCAGATAGATCCCCAGTGCCAGCTGCACAAAAATTCTGAAGCTTGTAACAGTACTCCCTTTACCACAATTACACACAATCACATACCTCCAAACACAATTCACCCCAAATACACAAAAAAACCTGAACAGTTTTTTTTAATTAAAAGAAAAGAAAAAAGTAGGAAAATGAGCATATAGCAAACAAAGAAATTCAACGTAGAAAGTTATTTTAGTGACAGGGTAGACTCAAAGTTAGAAGACAAAAGTAAATATTGCTATATCTAAAACCCCCAAGAAAATTTTTAATTATTCTCAAAAAGGATTTTAAAAATCAAATAAGGGGATAGCTGGGTAGCTCAGTGGATTGAGAGCCAGGCCTAGAGATGGGAGGTCCTAGGTTCAAATCTGGCCTCAGCCACTTCCCATCTGTGTGACCCTGGGCAAGTCACTTGACCCCCATTGCCTACCCTTACCACTCTTCTGCCTTGGAGACTATTGGCTCCAAAACAGAAGGTAAGAGTTTTATTAAAAAAAAAATCAAATAAGAAAGGTAGAAGGAAAATTGGGAAAAGAAATTAGAGTTGTAACAGGAAAATAATGAAAAAATCAATAGCTTGGTAAAGGAGGCACAAAAAAAATACTGAAGAATTAACATCTTAAAAAACAGAATAGGCAAATTGGTAAAAAAGGCACAAAAAAATCTAAATAAGAAAACTTACTAAAAAGCATACTTGACCAAAAAGAAAAAGATATATAAAAAAGGCACTGAAAAAAACTTTTTGAAAGACAGAATTGGCCCTTTGGGAAAAGAGGTACAAAATTCACTTAGGAAGAGAACTCTTTACAAAGTAGAATTGGTCAAATGGAAAAGGAGGAACAAAAGCTGACTCAAGAAAATCATGTCATAAAAATGAGAACTGGGCAAGTAGAAGTGAATGATTTTATGAGACATCACAAAATAATCAAAGTCAAAAGAATGAAAAAATAGAAGAAAATGTGAAATGTCTCATGGGAAAAACAACTGACATGGAAAATAAATCCAGGAGAAATGATTTAAAAATTATTGGTCTACCTGAAAGTCATGATCATAAAAAGAGCTTAGACTTTATAAGAAGTCATTAAGGAAAATTACCTTAATATTCTAGGACCAGAGGACAAAATAGAAATGGAAAGAATCAGTCAATCAATCACTTCCTGAAAGAGATTCTAAAAGAATAACTCCCATGAATATTATAGTCAAATTCCCAAACTCCCAAGTCAAGGAGAAAATATTGCAAGCAGTCAGAAAGAAAATTCAAATATCGTAGAGTCATAGTCAGGACTTATCAGCTTCTACATTAAATGATTGGAAGGCCTGGAATATGATATTCCAGAGGACAAAGGAGCTAGGATTTCAGTCAGCAAAACTGAGCATAATCTTCCAGGGGAAAAAAAAATGGTTATTCAATGAAATAGAGGACTTTCAAGCATTCCTGATGAAAAGACCAAAGCTGAATGGAAAATCTGACTCTCAAATACAAGACTCAGGAGAATCATAAAAAGGTAAACAAGAAAAGAGAATCAAAAGACACTCAATAAGATTAAACTGTATACATCCCTACATGGGGAGATGATTTTTGTAGTGACAAAATACTTTGTCATCATTAGGGCAATTAGAAGGAATATACATAGATAGAGGGTGAGGGTGTAAGTTATATATGATGGGATTATATTAAAAATTAATTAAATTAAGGCATGAGAAAGAGGAATGCTTTGGAAGGAGGGGGAAGGGAAAAATAGAATGGGGTAAATTATTGCACATAAAAAAGGCATGACAGAGAATTCACAGTAGAGAAGAAGATGGAGGAGAGCATGTGAACCTTACTCTCTTCAGAACTAGCTCAATGAGGGAAGAACCTAGACAATCAATTGAGTATAGAAAGTGTTATCAAAAAAGAATGTAAATAAGCTGAGTAGAGTGGGTGTGTGGAATGATAAAAGGGAATAAGGGATTATAAGGTGATTGGAGGAGGAATGAAGGTATGGGAAGGTATATAGGAGATAAAAGAAATAGGGTATATAGGAGAGGAAACTCAAACAAGTTTATTTCCAGAGGCTTGAGACAGAGGATCCAGGGAGGAAACCAGGGCCAGTAAGAAACGTTTTGGCTTGACTGGAGGGTTTCTCTTGTTAGTTTCAAAGTCTCCTGAGGGAGGGGTCAAGAGGGCCCCTCCCTGCCAGTCAAACTGATGGCTGGAGGAAGTCTTGAAGGTGGGTACTTCCTGTCAAGATGGATGTCCCAGTTGTCTCAAGAAATAAAGGAAAATGATTCTTTCCTCTTGGCCCTTGTCTTAATTTTCGACACAATGACTCACCACCAGGTTTGAATAGGTAACAAGGGGATTGATTAATACCAGGGTCAGTCAGAAGGGCAGAGGGGTTCAGGGTTTTCTAATTGCTGCTAGGGAGAGGGGTGGTGGTGGGGGATGGGTTGCGGAGAGGTTTAGACAGAGAGAGAGACCAGCTCTCCCAGTCAGGAAGATTTGACTGCCTTTTTAAAAACGTCTTTATCAAACCTAGGGATAACTTATTTGAGGATACTCCAATTATTTAAAGAAACTAAAACCCACTATGTTCAATCACCAAGCCCTCCCTTCCAACCAGAACCCAAAGAAAAATCAGGGAAGGGGAGGGATGGAGATGGGAGATTAGGGAGAGGTTCAGAGAAATGAGATAGATCCAAATTTCCCCAAAACAAAATAAGCACAGGCCAAGGCCAAAGCAATTAGGCCGAAAGGCCAAAGCAAAAGCCTCCAGCCACAGGGAAAGCCAGAAGGCAAAAGTCAGTTGGAACTTCCCCTCTATTTATCCCTTTAAGTTCTAACTGACTTTCTGAATATTCCAAGATGTTTAACTGATGTTTTGTGACCTTTAGAAATTGCAGAAGCAAAAAGTTTCTGTTAGCCACCTTGCATTACAAAAGCCATCTTACCCTACAAGAAAGTAGGGGAAGAAAGTAGAAGAAGGAAAGAGATAAGAGAAGGGGGATGGGGCTGATAGAAAAGAGGGCAGATTGGGGGAGGAGGTCAGAAACTAAACAGGGATAAACAGGTTGAAAACTAATACACAGTAATCTCAGTGATACAAATTTTTTTTCTAATAAAGGCCTTATTTCTCATATATAGAGATGATTTAAATATATAAGAATACAAGTCATTCCCCACTTGATAAGTGGTCAAAAGATATGAACAGGCAGTTCTCAAAGTAATTAAAGTTCTCTACAGTCATGCAAAAATACTCTAAATCACTATTAATTAGAGAAATGCAAATTAAAACAACTCTGAGGTACCATCCCATAACTATAAGATTGACTATGATGACAGAAAAGGAAAATGACAAAACTTGGAGAGGATGTAGGAAAATTGAGACACTAATGCTCTGTTTAGGGAGTTGTGAACTGATTCAGTTTGGAGAGCAATTTGAAATGTTGCCCCAAAGACTATAAAAAAGTACATACAACAACAGTACCTACCTTTTCACCAATCAACACCATTGCTATGTTTATATTGCAAAGAGGTAAAAAAACAAATAGGGGAAGGATTTATAAGCACAGAAATATTTAAAGCAGCTCTTTTTTTTGGGGGGGGGCAAAGATTTTGAAGGTGAGGAGATACCCATCAAGTGGGGATCTGCTGAGTAAGTTACAGTATATGATTGTAATGGAAAACTATTGTGCTATAAGAAACAACAAGCAAGAGGAGCTCAGCAAAACCTGGACTTTCACCAACTGAAGTAGAGTGAAATAAGCAGAACCAAAAGAACATTGTATATAGCGACAGGAATACCATACAATGAACAACTGGGAATAACTTAGCTATTCTCAGCAATACAATGATTCAAAACTATCCCAAAGGTTGGATCCAGACCAAAGCAAACTTTTTTCACTTTCATAATTTTTTTTGAGCTTCCTTCCACAATAGGATTAATATGGAAAAATGCTTTACATGATTGTACATGTAAAATCTGAGATTTCTTACCCTCTCAAGGGGAATCTAGGATTGGGTAGGGGGAGAGAATTCAGGACTCAATATTCTTTGAAAAATGTTAGAAACTTTTTTACATGTAATTGGTGAAAAATTAAATTAAAAATACTTGGTAAAGGGGCAGCTGGGTAGCTTAGTGGATTGAGAGTCGGGCCTAGAGACGGGAGGTCCTAGGTTCAAAGCCGGCCTCAAACACTTCCCAGCTGTGTGACCCTGGGCAAGTCACTTGACCCCCATTGCCCACCCTTACCACTCTTCTACCTAGGAGCCAATACACAGAAGTTAAGGGTTAAAAAAAAAAATACTTGGTAAACTATATAAATGGGAAGGCAGGAGGCAACTAGATGGCTCAGTGGATTAAGAACCAGGCCAAGGGGGCAGCTGGGTAGCTCAATGGACTGAGAACCAGGCCTAGAGACAGGAGGTCCTAGGTTCAAATCTGACCTCAGACACTTCCTAGCTGTGTGACCCTGAGCAAGTCACTTGACCCTCATTCCTACCCTTACCATTCTTCTGCCTTGGAGCCAATACACAGTATTGGTTCCAAGACAGAAGGTAAGGGTTTAAAAAAAAAAAAAGAACCAGGCTTAAAGGCTAGAGGTTCTGGGTTCAAATGTGACCTCATATGCTTCCTATCATGTAACCTCCATTTTCTAACCCTTACCTCTCTTCTGTCTTGGAATAAATATACAATATTGATTCTAAGATGGAAGATAAAGGTTTAAAAAAATAAATTAGGGCAAATGTTGGCTTGGTCAGACCTACCGTGACTGTTTGGAAGATAGTCTATTTCTGTAGCACTTTTGGTATAGTAACTTTTAATTCTATTTTTTTCAGTGGGACATTCCCCTATTCTAATACCTCATCCTTTCCCCACCTCCCCACCTCCCCACCTCCTCAGACTGATCAGGCTTTAGTTTATGACTATATTTGATATACAAACAAGGAGTCCTTGGATTGGAGATGAATGCTACTTCTGATTTCAATGAGTAAACATCTGGCTTCCAGTCTGTCAGAATTTAATTTGTGCTTCTTTGCTACCTTAGTTATTCTTTAATTTTTTTAAACCCCTACTTTCTATCTTAGAATCAATACTAAGTATTGGTTTTAAGGCTGAAGAATGGTAAGGGCTAAGTTATTAGGGTTAAATGACTTGCCCAAGGTCACACAGCTAGGAAATATCTGCCTCCAGGCCTGGCTTTCTATCTACTGAGCCACCTAGCTACCTTAGTTATTCTTGATAGGAATCAAAATTCTTCCTCTCTCTGCTCCACGTAGACTACTAATTAAGGGAGGGGAGGTGATCTTATTTAAAGATTTATTTTTAATCACCCAAATTCTTTCTGCTTTCATTATCTTGGGTCTCTTCTGAGCAGGTATATTGGTGTTTCTTTTCTACTTCCCAGATTTCTAAAATACAACACATAGCAGAAAGCTTTTCTGCCTCCTTTTGAGGTGCAGTATTCATGATACTATCATTTTTACCTTCATTTATTAGATCACTTTGCAGCCATTGTCATCACTTAAAAACTCTGCTAGACATAATGCACATTATACTTGACTCTCTTACCATCAGAACAGATATTTTAAAATTTCGAGTGATGTAAATCATTTTTATTAGCTGTTCTAAAGCTTGCTGTACTCTTGACAGGAAAAAAGAGTCTATGTACTAAAAGGGGAAATAGAACATCCTGTTTAGATGCTGCTGCCAATTTCATCAAACATGGGATTTGAGTCTTACTTTACTTAAATAGATCCATTTGTGAGGATCAAAGGAAGGGGGAAAAGTGGCAGTGGCCACATGGTGATGCTGGCGCCTTCCCTCTATTGATTATCTCTAATTGGTCCCGTATTTATCTTATTTACACAAAGGTGTTTTTATATTGTCTTCTTCTTTCAAATGTGAGCTCCTTGAGAGCAGAAGCTGGACTTTTGCCTTTTTGTTTTGTTTTGTTTTGTTTTGTTTTTGTAATCCCAGCCCTTAGTATAATGCCTGGCATATAATAGGGGATTAAAAAATGCCTATTATGGGGCAGTTAGGTGGAGTAGTGGATGGAGTGCTGGACTGGGATTCAGAAAAACCTGTGCAACCCAGGGCAGGTAATTCAACCCTGTTTGCCTCTACAAAACAAAATAATAAAAACAAAAACAAATGTTTATTGATTGATACCAGGATACTGTGTGGACTGATGCAGTGGAAAGAGAGGGCATGGCATAGAAAGACTCATGGGTTTCCTATTTACTATGTGCTAAATTCAAGAGACCTTTCTGAACTACACTTTTATAAAAAATCTATAAAATCTAGGGATAAGGCCAGCCTATCTTGAAGATCCCTTCCAGCGATAAGTCTCTGATTCTGTGACTTAGAGTGAGATGAGCTGAGTTTGAGTCCTACATCTGCCATTTTACTTCTTGAATTAACTTAAGAAATTGCTTAGTTTCTCTGAGTTTCAGTTTCTCTTTTTCTTAAATGGGTCCATTTTGCCTCCATTAAATGGGTCATTGTGAAGAAAGTGCTATGTAAATGTTGTTCCATTTTTGTTTTTTGAAGAGGACCAAAGATATCATGAGCTGATATTGAATGAATTGTATTTAAGTGAGGCAGAATTGCACAAAATCATCAGTCTCCTTCTCTCTTCCAGATTCATCTAAGTCCAGTGGCAGGACAAAAGTCAGGATTGACTGGTGATGGCCTAGGACACAGTGGCTGGCCTTGGACTCTTCCATGTCAGACCAATCTCAAAGTGTTCTACAGCACCTGCTCCAGTCACTTCATGGCTGTTGGAACAAATTTTTCTCATCTGGTCATTCTGCCAGGAGAAGTCTTCACATGCCTGGATTAGACACCCCCCCTAACCTCAACTTGGTGTATCCTACCTGGCAAGATGGTTTATCTACTGTGCTGCTTCAGCTTCTTGGAGCCACCAGGAAGAGCTTGGTGGCAGGTGGGTACCAAAGGTGTGAAAAGGGTTCAGTAAGTTCTCACCAGAGGTGCTAGTCTTCCCTGAACACTTTATACACCACAGAGATAAAAGAACACCCATAGAAGAGGTGGAAACTGAGTGATCTTGGAAGAAAAGGAATTCCATTGTGTGGAAGTGAGAGAGAAGTGAAATCAAGATGGAACACAAGGGAATCTATATGTGTACTTGGTGGATAAGTAGTCCATGGGCCTAAGAAAAATGACATTGAGATCCTGCCTTCCACACATATAGACAAATAAGTTATAGTTTTACCATAAAAATAAACAAGGAAAAATACTTTATAATTTTGCCTACCAAGTGGCTCAGTACACCAAATACCAGTCCAATGCCATGGTCCCATCAAGGTTCCTTTGACACATGAGTAAAAGATTCCTTCTATGTACATCTGTAAATAGTCAAACCTTGCTAAACCATTGACTCCTAACAACTGAGCAGAGATAAATTCTTGTTTCCTCCAAATGAATATTACAGAATGAAAAAATAAAATATTGTAATCAATTAATAAGTCTATAGCAACTATGATTTTATTCCTCACCCTACCTTTGGGAAATGCCCTTCTTCCTATTGAATGATTCATAAGTCTCAGACAAACATTTAATGATCACTCTGTTTATCTGATACATAGAAAATGAGTTACTATAGATGTGTGTGTGTGTGTGTGTTAGAGAGAGGCATTGTTCTCTTTTATATATATACAGAGAGAGAGAGACTACTCAACCATATACTCAAATCTCTTTTGGTATTTGTAGGTTGTAGGAAAATAACAAGAACAAGATGATTGGTACTTGTATTTGGGAAGCCGTAAGATGACAGGGGTCTGTAGGATCAAATCTGTCTGATTCTTTGGTCTATTGGAGAGGACACAAACACACACCCACAAACAGGCTTGACTGAAGGGATGAGCAAGATCTTGCTGAGAGCGCCTTCCCTTCTCCTCCCACCAGGCAGTTAGAAAAATCAGTTACAATATGGAAGTTGATCTGTTATCTTCTGGGCTCAGTCAGGAAACTAGGAAAGACTAAACTCCTAAAGATGATAACTTTCTCTAAACTATTTCCCCACAGGTTTGAATAGGAGAGAATAGGAGAAGCTTGATGTCTTTGAAGCTCACAGGCACTGAGGATAAGATATAAACCAGGGCTACCAAGTAAGAGGCTCTCAGCTTGAGGAAGTTGTGAGTATTTCCCTAAATATAACCAGGCACTGCTCCTGATTGATTAAAGGCTTAATAATACGTGGGGATGGGAAAGAAGGGAAGGAAGGGAGATCAAATAAGGATTGACAAGGTCTGTGAAGCCCTCAAACTGTTATGTCCAAGCAACCCCTCCCCTGAAAGGGGAAAGGTAACTTGAAAAGCTAATGTGCTCTCTAGCTCTATAAATATTCTTCCTCTATATCTAAATAACTAAACAGAGGTAAACTGCAATATAGATTGAATGTCAAATCAAGGTAAAGCAAGTTGTCAGCTAGGAACTAAAATGGCTTTGCTCAGATTCAAGCCTTAAGCCCCAAGAGCAACCCAGGACCCAAGACCCAGCAAGCAGAGTGTCCTGCCCACTCTCAACCCAGGACCTAACTGCCTTTAACTGCCCCCTCTCTCAGAGTTCTCGGGGGTGGGGGGGCCCTCTGGAATTCTGAGCTGTGGCCTGAACCCCTCTCTGCAGCTAGAATTCCACTCTGCAATATGAATCTCACATACTGGAATCCAGGGCCAAGTTCTAGGTCCTAGACTGGAGCTATGAAAATGAAAAATCAAATTAGGATAAGGAATGGTCAGAAATCAATCTTACCAGTCAACGAGATTCTTAGAAGCAGCTCTGGCTTTCCACAGTTTGAATTTGTGCATCTTATTTTCCAGTTGGCAACTATGGCTGTTTTGATTCAGCTCTTCTGTCACCAGATCTCATCTCCTCATATAGGAATGCAGATCTTGACAAACTACATGTTAGAGTAGGTGCCCCCTGGACCAATCTTGTAGTTACCCTTGACTCTCTGCTCAAATAAACAATTGAAAATTTTATTTTTATTCAACTGCAATTGCAGTAGCTACCACGATCCAGTAATTTTGATTATAAAATTCTATTTCCCCTAGTTAGCCCGCTTGGCAATCAACTATCCCAGCCGGCTTAAATGTGCAAGTGCTCCCAGCATGGTGTGGAAAGAATGAAGCAAATAGAAGGAAGAAAAGAGCAGAAAATCTGGTATATGAGAGCATCACTGCTCTGACCATTTTTACCATCTCATGCCTGCTGAGTACTCACTTCCTGAAAATTCTGTGAGGCGGGGGAGGCAGCCCCCCTCCCAAGTCTTCTAGTGAATGAGTTGAGTGGAGTAGGGAAGAATGGAGATTGTTTTTAAAAAAAAAAAGTCTTTTTCTTCCCTAGGTCCCCATCTACCATAGCCTGGGGCTTCAGGAAGATGACAGTCAGGAATAAAAGAAGCTGTCATGGATACCTTTACCCAGAAATGAGGAATGAATTGCATAAACTATGGAGAAAAGAGTTGGAAGGATTAGAGTAAGGAAAAGCTAGTAGTCCAGTTTGAATAAAATGTAAAATGTGGATATCCATCACCAGGAGTAGAAGGTGAAGCTATTAGCCTTGAAGTTATTAGCCATCTCTCAAAAAGATGCTTCTTGTTTCCCTTGGTTATAAAAAGAAACTAATTCCTCCCATTCTTTTACTTGCTTCTTAAGAAATGTAAAACTTTGTAAGAAACTTTAAAAAATTTAGCTTCAATGTTTCCATGTCTTTGGTTTTATTTCTTTTAAACTTTATTGATTTTTATTTTTACATCATTTTATTTTAAAAATGTATCCTTCCTCCTCCATCCTATGTGTTTACTCCTGTAACAAAGACTTTTAAAAAGAAATAGAGATAAAAAAAAAGCTCAGCAAACTAGCCAATACACCAACCAAGCCTGAAAATAGATGCTGGTTTCATGCCTTCCATGTGCTCACAGTCCTCCAGGTCTGTAGTGAAGAAAGAGAAATGCATTTTCTCATCTCTTTTCCAGACCAAACTTTGGTTATTGTAATTATACTGCATTCATTTTGTTTTTCGCTTTTCTTTTGTATATTGTGTGTTGTTTCCCTGGTTCTGCTTACTTTACTCTGATTCCATTAAAACAAGTCTTTCCTGATTCTCTGAATTCTTCATGTTGTTTCTTACAGTACTATTATATTCCATCATGTTCATGTGCTCCAATTTGTTTAGTCATTCCCCCAATTGGTGAATATCTTCTTTGTTTCTAGTTCTTTGCCACCACAAAAAAAAAAGTGCTGCCTATGAATATTTTGCCATCTTTGAGATCTTTCTTCTTTGACTTCCTTGGATCAAATACTTGAACAAGGATGACATTTTAGTAATTTTCTTTATTTTTTCCCAGTATCCATTTTCTCAAGATAATTTCAAATTGCTTTGTATAATGATTGAACCAATTCCAGCTATAACCCCTGACTTTCCACAGCCTACCAACATTGGCTATATTTATCTTTTGTCAGCTTTGTCAGTTTTCTGGGTTTAAGATGAAACATTAGATTTGTTTGGATTTATTTCGCTTCTGATTTAATTTACAGTGAGAAGTTCAATCTTCTCTTAGTAATATATACTGAATATATAGTAATATTAGTAATATATACTGAATTTTTGGTTATTATATGAAGGCTTCACATTTAGAATATCAATAGTTTAATGAATATTTATAGATGGTCTAAACATTCTATAATCCTTTTATTTTGTTTTTTGAATTTTATTTATTTTTATTTTGTTATTAACATTTTTTAATTACATGCAGAAACAATTTTTGACAATTGTTATCTGACATTGCATAACACAGATTTTTTTTCCTTTCCTCTTTCCTCTCTTCCTACTCCTTGAGGTCGTAACTAGTCTGATAAAGGTTATATTAGTGCTTTCATGTAACACATATTTCCATATTCCTTATGCTGTGAAAGAAGACACATATCACACATGTAATAAAAAACTCATGAAGGAAATATAGTGGAAAATAGCATGCCTTGATCTTCATTCAAACCCCAACAGTTCCTAAATTCTTTAGCTGTGAATACCATTTTCATCATCACTCCCTGGGGATTATCTTGGACCCTTACATTGCTGACAATATTTTAGTCTTTCATAGCTAATCATGGTACAATATTTCTATCATGTAGACAGTATTCTCATGGATCTGGTCACTTCACTTTGCATCAGTTCATAAAAGTCTTTCCAGGTTTCTCTGAACTCATCCTGTTCATCATTTATTATGGCACGATAATATTCCATTACAACCACATACAATTTGCTCATTCTCCAACTGATGGATATCCCTTCAGTTTCCAGTTCCTTGCCACTATAAAAAGAGCTGCTAAAAATATTTTTGTACAAGTTGGTCATTTTCCTCTATCTCTGATTTATTTGGCATATAGACACAATGGTGGTATTGCTGATCAAAAGGTATGCATAGCTTTATGGTCCTTTGAGGAGTGGCTCCATGTTGCTTTCCAGAATGGTTGTATCAATTCACAGTTCCACCAACACTGTTCTAGTGTCCCAATTTCCCATATCCTCTTCAAAACTTATCATTTTCCTTTTTGGTCAGATTAGCCAATGTGAGGGTATCTCAGAGTCATTTTAACTTACATTTTCTCTAATCAATAGTGATTTGGAGTATTTTTTCATAGGATTATAGCTAGTTTTAATTTCCTCATCTAAGAACTGCCTGTTCATGTCCTTTGACTGTTTATCAGTTGGGGAATGCTTTGTATTCTTAAAATTTGACTCAGTTCTCTACATATTTGAGAAATGAGGCCTTTGTCAGAGATGTAAAAAGAGACTCCTTCACTTGGGGGATGGGTAAGAGAGAGGAAGGTCAAAGTGGAATCCCTCTCAAGTCACTATAGGAACTCGCTAATTACTTAGGGGGTTATTTGATGATGGCTTCCCTAGATGGAGTGACTGGATTTACATCTGCCACCCTGTACTTGAAGGAAGAAGAGTTTCTCTATTGATTGAGGTACTTCTTTTCTCTCTGTGAAGCTGTTAGCCAGAGATAGCCAGGGAAACCTCCCCACACCAACACCCTTCTCCTTCAACTGTAAATCAGTTGAAAAATGGTAGCTCTCCCACAGGTAGGCAGCAGGTTTGTTCTCTCCTTGATAACTTTGCTGAATAGACTAGAAACGCTATCTGACTTTGTAATTTGATTTTTAATTACAGAATTGATCAGAGGGAAGGTCATGGGGTTGAGGAAAGAGGATGAAAAGGAATGGCTTGTTGTTTCTTGGTTGAAACCTAAGAGTCCATGGCCCAGCCAGGCCAAAACCCAAACTGAGTTTCTTTCACCCTTCCCACTAAAACCTTTATTCCCAACTATTTTAAAGTAGATTAGAAACCACTAAAGGGATAATTATAGTGGAAAGATGAGGGTAATTATTGTAGAAAGACAGGCTTTCATAAGAGTCTCTGAATCTCTCAGTTGAATCTGTGGTATAGAATCAGATTTGGCAGGAATCAAATATGGCTGCAGGGACTGTTGTCCAGGGACAGCAAGGGGTTTGAGCCCACTTGACTCAGGAGCTGCAGACTTTTACCTCCTTCTCCTTCACAGCAACCCAAATCAACTCCCCTTGCTTGGGGTTTTTCCCCTTTTATTCTCCTGATTCCAACAGTCTTCAACCAATCCTTTTTCTTGGGGTTCCGCTATAGCCCCCCTATAATTCCACTTTACAGAGACACTATAAATTTTTTCCCCTAGTTTGTTGTTTCCCTCCAAATTTTGGAATTCTTTAATTCTTAATTAATTCTCCATCACTCTTCCATTTTCACAGTGGAAGGAGAAAAGACTACAGAAAACTGAAGATCATTGTGCATTTTTCCTTGTTTGATGGATTGCCATGGACCAATAATTCATCAACTAATGACCAACCTACTAATAATTAGCCTCTCAATACTTAACTTATTCTCAATTCCAGAGTGTAACTATAAATCTGGTTGCCTTCAATGTTTCTTAGGAGAGGTAGATGGTTTGCTTGAGTCATCAAAAACCCACCACAAGACAGTGTAACATATCACAATATGGTGAATTCCAAATAATATCATATATATGTATATACATATGCACACAGATATGTAAATGTATCATACAGTTGTGTGTGTATATATATGTGTATATGTATACACATATATGTGTATGTGACTGTGTGAATAGTTATATATTCTCTAGCACAACAGATACAAAATTCCTGATTCCTAATCTGTGAGTTATTTCTTAATCAGTTGCTTGTGTATACTTACATCACTAACTAGTTAGAACACAAATAAAAATCAACACTAATCTAAAAAGAAGGATGAATATGAAAAGACACTATAGCCAATTATGATAGCTCTACTATGACCTAAGTAACTGATAAAATAAAGCAACTATCACAAAGAAGAGGCAAAACCTCCCAGAAACCTTTTTAGTTAGCAAACATGACCTACTTGACAAGGGGCCACATGCTGAGCAAAGAGTAATATTGCTTTAGAACTTGTGCTCATTTGTACTTGTAGAGGATAAGCATGAAAGATTCAACCAGTAATATCTTTATAAAACAGCTAAGAGTGGTTAAAAAAACAAAACCAAGTTAACAAAAAGTTTGGTATGAGAGTCTTATGAGATAGTTCATACAAAAAATTGAAGATGAAAATAGTAGGAAAAAAATTGGGGGGAAATGGATTAAATCTGCCAAAAGTTTTATAATGACCACTTTTCATCATCTATGATAGTGGAATATTTTTTACATTTAGATCCTCTGTGGATGATGATCCTCTTCTGTTTGTGGGTTACACATTATTGATTGCATTGAGCACTAGAATGTAGCAGGACCTTTTCAATACTATTCATGACCACTAAATAAAGGTTTCAAAAATTCATGAGGGAAAAACCAAAAAGATAAAGATATCCATTGTCACAATTATGACAAGCACTTACACAAGTGGCCCATTGAGTTAGTCTATATCTATTTTAAAATATCTTTTTTAGACAGCTATTGCAGATGAATAATGACCTGACCCTCAATTGAATAGGAGGAAAGGTATTTTGGATTTCATTTAATGATTTAAAGCTACACACACACACACTCACACTCACGCAATATTTTCAACCTTGGTATACTTCCAGTAATGCTACATGAATTATATGGAGCATAATAATGACCAAAGACTCAAAACTGCAGAAGACCTAAAGGAAAATGGAGGTATTATTGATAGATGTAAGTAGGCTGCAACATATTGTCAACAATGAGTTAGGCACAAGAAGTGACCTAAAAATATTATCTATGAAATATGTAATTGGTAGGGAAATGGACAGATCTTGTAGTGAAAGCAAGGGACAACAAATGGTACTGACATTTTATTGATTATCAGGACTCTTTACACTCTTAAAAAATTATTGAGGACCCCAAAGAACTTTGGTTTATATGAGTTATATCTATTAGGATTCACTGTTAGAAAAATAAATGGATAAATTAAAAAATATTTTACTTATTAATTCATGAAAAATAATAACAAAAATAAACTCACCATAGTGTTAACATAACTTTCGTTGTTGTTCAGTCACTTTTCAGTCATGTCTGACTCGTGATTCCATTGGGGTTTTCTTGGCAAAGATACAAAAAGGTTTGTCATTTCCTTCTCCAACTCATTTTGCAGATAAAGAAATTGAGGCAAACAGGGTTAAATGACTAGCCTGAGGTCACATTGCTATGTCTGTCTAAGGTCTGATTTTAATTTAGGAAGATGAGTCTTCCTGACTCTAGTTCTGGTATTTTATCCAGCCTACATGCCCTAATATAACAGGTTTTGATGGGAAATAATGATATTGGAGAGAGAGAGAGAGAGAGAGAGAGAGAGAGAGAGAGAGAGAGAGAGGGGGGGGGGGGGAATGGCTTTGTTGTACATATTCTAGCAAATCTCTTTAATGTCTCTTTTAATAGAAGACAGTTGGATACCCATATCTGCTTCTGAATTCAATCTATTGTAATATATTCTTTTGCTTGAAATAAATGGAAAAAATCCAGCCTCAAAAAGATATGTAGTTGGAAAATGGAGAAGATTTTAACAAGTAAATAATGTCTTGGTATCATTACAAAAATAGTTTTGATTTTGTAAACCCCTGGAAAGGATCTTGGACACCCAAATAACACTTTAAGAACTGCTGATCTAGTTCAACACTCTCATTTTTACAGATGAAGAATTGAGACTCAAAGAGAGGTTAAACATCACACAAGCAGAACTCATAAAAGGTGGCATGTAAACCCAGCAACACAATATTATCAAGAAAAATAGATCTAAATGTGTTATCTTTCAGGAAGAAAATTTAAGCCCCTTATTGTTATTGTTCCTTATTGTTCCCTTAAGTTCCTTATTGTTTAAGAACTAGTCTTAAACTCATTATTATCTCCCCTAAATAGAATTGAATGTGGCTTCTCAGATGTAGTGGAAGATATACCAAAATATTTTATAAATCATTTGATGTGCATAAATGATACTGATAGATTTCTATTATAAAACATCGTAAACAGTTTCTCCATCTCATTTGATGTTCTCATATTGGAGGCCTTCTTTTAGGTATAAATTTCTTAATAAAAATGTTATTTGGATTTGATAATATTCACAATGTATGCCAAAGAAAGAGACTTCAAGCTTGAATCCAGAGATAAAACTGAACCAACAAATGAAAGCAATTCTCCAAATACTTTGATTTCCTTTAGACAAAATACATTGAATACAGTTATCAAAGAGAAAGCTGAGGGGGCAGCTGGGTTGCTCAGTAGATTGAGAACCAGGCCTAGAGATGGGAGGTCCTAGATTCAAATCTGGCCTCAGACACTTCCTAACTATGTGACCCTGGGCAAGTCACTTTACCCCCATTGCCTTACCACTCTTCTGCCTTGGAGCCAATACATAGTATTGACTCCAAGACAAAAGGGAAGGGTTTAAAAAAAAAGAAAAGAGAGAGAGAAAGCTGAAAATTTATTTTTTTTTAGTAATTTTTATTTTTTAGAAAAGTTATCCATGGTTACATGATTCATGTTCTTACTTTCCCCTTTACCCCCTGACCTCCCCCCAATAGCCAACACACATTTCCACTGGTTTTAACATGTGTCATCTATCAAGACCTATTTCCAAATTGTTGATAGTTGCATTTGTGTGGTCATTTTGAGTCTACATCCCCAATCATGTCCACCTCAACCCATGTGTTCAAGCAGTTTTTTTTCTTCTGTGTTTCCACTCCTGTAGTTCTTCCTCTGAATGTGGGTAGCGTTCTTTTCCATAAATCCCTCAGAATTGTCCTGGGTCATTGCATTGCTGCTAGTACAGAAGTCCATTACCACAGTGTATTTTTTTTATTTTTTTGCTACAGTGTATTAGTCTCTGTGTACAATGTTCTCCTGGTTCTGCTCCTTTCACTCTGCATCAGTTCCTGGAGGTCTTTCCAGTTCATATGGAATTCCTCCAGTTTATTATTCCTTTGAGCACAATAGTATTCCATCACCAGAAAGCTGAAAATTTAAAAAGCTATTAGCATCTATATAATATTTGTCTTAACATATATTTCATTATTAATGACTTGAAGCATTCTTTCATGTGGTTATTAATAGTTTTTAATTTTTTTAAGAACTGGTTTTTATATGTTTTGAGCATTTATCTATTAAGAAATAGACCTAGAAATATATACAGATGATTTGTATAGTAAATATATATATATGTATGTAATAATATGTATTTCTACATACACCTAGATTGTGAGTTGTCTATGCATCTTGGATACCAAACTATTACATGAAAAATATGATACCCAGATTTTTCTCATTAATTCATTTCCCTTCTTAAACTAGATGCATTTATTTTCTTTTTGTGGCTCTTCAGTTCCATGGAATCAAAGTTATCTATTTCATCTTTTGAAATTGATTCTATCCTTTGTTTGGTTAAGAATATTTCTTTTCTCCAGAACTGTGAAAGGTATGTAATTTGCTGCTCTTCTAATTTTTTTATTATATGATCTTTAATAACATCACATATCCATTTTGTACTTATTATGGAATATGACACATGATATTCTAAGTCTAATTTCTGCCAGATTCCTTTCTAGGTTTTCCTGCAGTTTTGATCAAATAGGGAATTCTTTCCTAAGTAATTTATGAAAAGCCCATACAATATTAATGAAACACAGGGGCCATCAGCTTAAGGCAGCCTTGAAAAAATTAACATTTAATTTCCAAAAAGGAGTAAGAGAATTCAGAGTCATTCTTATAGCTTATGATAAATATGCTAAATACTTAAAGTAATACTTTTGGGACAGCAGACATCATTCCACCAAGTAAAGATTGCTAATAAATCTTGCCACTGGATTTGTTAAATGTAAATGAAAGTGATTTACCTCTAGCTGAAGCCTATGAAACAGTTGAGATCCAAGAGTGGAGTCAAAAGACTCTATTCATATATTCATGAATATTTTCACAGAGAAGAATCAAACAAATGGCTGATTTGTGAAGATGTATTTATAGAAACAGAGAGTCTGTGATGCCGATTGAGGACCAGGCCATCACCACCTGAAATTAATACAAGTTATCCTTAAGAAGCATGGGCTGAGGGGCAGCTAAGTGGCTCAAAGGATAGAGTACTAGACATGGAATCAGAAGTTTATGGATTCAAGTGTGACTTCAGACACTTTCTAGCTATGTGACCCTGGGCAAATCACCTAACCCTGTTTGTCTAGCCCTTTCCCTTCTGTCTTGGACTTATTACTAAAACAGAAAGTAAATGTTAAAAAAAAAACAAAAAAACATGGGCTTATCAATCAATGTAGAGAATGCAAAGAAATGGTAGAAACTATGCAACAAATTATAGCTAGCTCCAAAATGTTAGTATCTATGAAATATCTAACATAGAATGACATGATGGCTAGAATTATGCAGCAGAAGCTTATTAGCTTTCAAAAATTGGCAGATGATAAATCCCCATTTTGCAAATATATACCTCAACTTATCATTAAAGATTCAACCAATACTACTATAGACCACAATTATCCAGATCTAACACCAACCAATAAAAATATAAGAACAATGTTATTAATAGGTGTTTTATATAAACTATCTGAATGAAAATGTAGAATGAAAAACCTTCAAGGAGCCTTAGGAATTCAAATTAGCATAATAACCAACCATAATTCCAGAGGACTCAAGACGAAAAATGCTACCCACTTTTTCATAGAGAGGTGATGGACTCAAAGTGAAGAATAATTTTTTTTTGTTGTTGTTGTTTGGATACGTTAATACTAATTTCTTTTGTTTGAATAATCATGTTTGTAAAAGCTCATGTTTTTCTTACTTTCTCAATGAATGGGAAGAAGAAGGTGGTAAAGAGAGAATTTGAAATTGAACATAAAATAAAATTTAATTTAAAAAATAAAAGCTTTCAAGAGACCAACCAAAAGGAATGAAAATTATGTCGCAATGAAATAATGTGTAAATCAATACTATTGTCCTCTCTGCTATTAGAATTGTCTTCAATGTTCTCAGAGAGCCTAAAGAAGAATAATAGCATGGCGACTTATAGCACCCCTTCTACATGAATTCCATCAAAAACAATGATACAGATCATATAGATAATAATATTTATATTTGACATTTATATGAGTACTTTAAGTTTCACAAAGTTCATGATATCTAATTTGAGGCTCATAATCTATGAAATAGGTTCTATAGATATGTGAGATAGGTTTAGTACAATATAGTACAGTATGGCATAGTATAGTATAGCATAGTAAAGAATAGAAATACTTTGTGGACAACAGACATCATTTCACTAAGTAAAGATTGCTAATAAGTCATGCTATTGGATTTGTTAAATGTAAATGAAAGTTATTTACCTCCAGATTTCAGTGATTCCCAAAGTGGGCGCCACTGCCCCCTGGTGGTTGCTGCAGTGATCCAGGAGAGCAGTGATGGCCACAGGTGCATTTATCTTTCCTATTAATTGCTATTAAGATTTTTTAAAAAATTGATTTCCAAGGGGCTAAATAATATTTTTTCTGGAAAGGGGGTGGTAGGCCAAAAAAGTTTGGGAACCACTGCTCTAGATGAAACCTATGAAACGGTTGATATCCAAGAATAGACTCAAAAGATGAGAGAGAGAGAGAAAGAGAGAGAGAGAGAGAGAAAGAGAGAGGGAGAGAGAGAGAGAGAGAGAGAGAGAGAGAGAGAGAGAGAGAGAAATAGATATGCATATATTTTTTCAAAAATTTTTTATGAAATTTTAATGAAAAATAACTCAAACCCAGAACTTTCATGGCCGGGGAGTGTTTTCTTTTAAAGTAGTGACCTTTGGAGGTCAAACCTTCATAACACTTAAGTGACTATAGTTTAAAGCATTTCTGGACTTTTTGTGTATTTTTTACAGTTAAGCAATTGTTTCTAAAGGCAATTTTAAAAAATGTAGTGAAGAAAACAGTCATTTTCAAAGAGAATTTCAATGCTTCATTATCATCCTTCATAATCTTATTGACCATGGAAAGAAATCTTTTAATTCTGAATTTATACCCCATGGATAATATATAATACTATTAGGTAATCTTTGAATTGGTGGTCCTAATAATGTTATCATACAAATGTTTTGCATTTTTTTATTATTCTAGAAGCTGCTAACATTTTCTAAATAATTCAATTCACTTTCCTTTTTTAAAAGTCAAGGCACCAAATGGAATAATTCCTTTTCTTAATAGCTAAGAATCCATTATAAGTTTAGACAATTGCCCTGAG
The DNA here is from genome assembly GCF_016433145.1 of Gracilinanus agilis. Classification (NCBI taxonomy): domain Eukaryota; kingdom Metazoa; phylum Chordata; class Mammalia; order Didelphimorphia; family Didelphidae; genus Gracilinanus; species Gracilinanus agilis. The sequence continues at coordinate 595,462,463 of NC_058130.1, forward strand.
ATTGTTTTATTTTTTAAATCACAAATCACATTATATAGTATTAATACTACCAATTGCTCTCTTTTTAAAAGCCTTCTTTTTCTAATGATTTTATTACTCTGGAATATTATTGTGCCATAAAGAACAATGAATAGGATGAATTCAGAAAAATCTGAAAAGATGTATATGAAATAAACCAGGAGAACAATGTATACAGTAACAGAAATATTATACAATAATCAAATGTGAAAGACTAAACAATATCAGCAAAGCAAGTTTCCAAGACAACAAGGGACTCCTGATGAAAATGCTATCTGTAGCCAAAGAAGAAACTGTTGGAGTGTGAGTGAAGATCAAAGTATGCCATCTTCCATTATATTTCCTTTGTGAGATTTTTATTTTGTATATGTGATATGTGGCTTCTATCATGAACATGAGCAATATGAAATATGTATTACATGAAAATATGGATATAACCTATATCAGACTGTCTTGGGGAGTGGGGTAGAGAGAGGGAGAAAACTTGAATTCTAAAATATCAAAAAAGATTGTCAAAAATTCTTTCTATTTGTAACTAAAAAAATAAAATAAAAAAATTTAATGATTTTTTTGTAAATCTCTTTTGATAATGAGAGAATTTGATAATTGGATTTATCATGGTATAAATCTGTTAGGAGCTTTTCTCCTTCAATAACTGCAAAGTTTTTATCTAATTAAAAGGCTGGAAGATTGGTGCCTCATATTTCTGGTTTGTTTTTTATCATGATCAAAGAAATAAAGATGGACTAGAACAAGGTATATGAAATTAGATAACAAACAATTTAAGGAAAATTAAGGATTTTGTCTCTATAAAGAGTTGACAACTGCGATGAGCACCATCATAAGTAAAAATAATATTAAAAAATTTACCTTCAGATGAAGCCTATGAAATGGTTGATATGAGAGAGAGAGAGAGAGAGAGAGAGAGAGAGAGAGAGAGAGAGAGAGAGAGAGA